>NW_024498585.1:548539-595967 GCF_017590055.1 Onychostruthus taczanowskii | reverse complement strand
CCCCCCATCCCTTTCCCGCGGACAGTACCCTAAAAGTGACGCGACTTCTGCAAGGGGTGAAAAGTCCCTTCTCTCCCTGTCACCTGCACGGAACGGGAAGCTAGCTGTCTGTGGGAGTCCTTCGGGGATAGCCTCTCCTGGCACTCGGCTCTTTCAGGACTGAGGTGTTCGAAATGTTGCCTTCAAAACACAAACCCAAAGATGGGGCTGCCAGCCCACCCGAGGGCCAGCGTGCCGTGCCCATGCGGGGCTTGAGGGTTCGTGGTTTTTGTTAGGTCGTGTTTGCTTGTTAAGACCGGAGCACTTTCAGTAAAATAAACACCTGATAGCGAAAAGATCACCTCCAACTATGGCTAGCAGTGACCACGCATCAACTTAGTAAACTTTGCCCGTAATTTATTTGCAAATGCTGCTTTACCCTTCCGAAGAGGACAAAAAGCAGGCAGACGGTACTCGGGCAGAAAGAGCTTTAAGAAACTTTAAAGCAAGAATTAATCTGAAGGGACAACATTTTTTTCTCCTGCTCCTGCACAGTGGTCAAAGAGAGGTGGCTCGAGGAATTCGGTTTGTCAGATTGAAGGGGGGAAAAAAGCTCTGCGGAGTTAAGTGAACGATGGTGCCGTGTAATGAAAGCACAGCCCTAAGCCGAAGCTGCTAAACCAAAAAGGAATGAATCACAGTCTGCATCCCGCAAAAGGGACCTTCAGCGTGCTTTCCCCTGGCAGCGCTGACTTCCAGCTCCTTCTGCTGCTAGACAGCTTGACAATGTATCCAGGGCACCTTCTCCTAAAATTTGAAAAATCCCCGGCAGCGATGGTGCGCGGTGTTTGGAGAACAGGAGATGCCTGTTTTAAAAACAACTCTGATTTTCACACCGCTCCGCTTCTTTCCCCCTCTCCTTTGCTCCCGTTTAAAGAACATGTTATTGTTTAAAGAGACCCATTGAACTATTTCCTGCTCATTGTCACCTCTCTCCCCCTCGCCCTCTATCCAGGGATTCTCACGGAAAGGTAATAAACTTCCCTCACACCACAGAACGTCGCAGCTCCGGAGAATGCAAACTATTACAACACCGGCCGGCGGGAGTGCCTCAGAGCACCCCTCTTTTCCTTCGTCCCTGCCCTTGTTTTTGTGTCAAATAGCTTTAAAATAAATTCACCAAGTTGCAAAGCTTCACCCATGAGTTTCTCGCCTCCTGCCCGCAGGAACTCGCGGGAGTTTCTCCTTTCTACACGAAACAAAGCCTTTAACTATCGATCTGTTTTTCAGAAGTATGTTTTTATTTAGGTGGGATGGCGGGTGGCTATCGATCTGATTTTCAGATTTTTCAAAAATTATTTAGGTGGGATGGCTCGAAACCATCGCCGTCGAGTATCTCGTCTGCGAAAGCACTGCCCGTGCTGGCGCTGTGAGGCAAATTCTGTCACTTTTCTCACGGGCGGGCTCATGGGCTCGCTAAAAGCGGGGAGTGCCGGTGCTGTGCCAGGTTTGTGGTCAGCCGCTGTACGGCACAGTTCCAGCTCTCTGGCTGATTTTTCCCGCAAGCTTTGTCACTGCCAGCTACACCTTTCCCTGCAGTAGAAATTTCCGGCAAGGGGGCAGGGGCAGGTGCGGGGGGAAGCGGCGGTGCGAGGCGGAGTGCTGCTGTCAGCTTGCAGCCGCCTGGAGAAGAGGACTTTCCGTTTTTTTCCCTTAAATATGAATCCGCGGCGGGAGCGCCTCCCGTCCAGGACAGCCAGCCTAGAAGCGGGCCGGGGGTCTCGCTGCGCCGGGAGGCAAGAGGGTGCCGCGCTGGCCGGTTGTGAGGCTGTTGCCGAGATGGGCCATTTCCTCCGCGGCTGCCGGAGCCCCGGCCCCGGCGGCTTTGATAGAGGTGCAAACATTTGGGGGCAGATTTACATAAAATAGCCGCGTTTAATCCCGCGGGCTACAATTAACATCACAGGCTCCCGCGGGCACCGTTCTGATATGGCCGCGGGCGGCCAATGGGCAGCGCCGCCCGCGCCGATCAAAGGCGCCGCCCGCCAATCAGCGGGGCCCCCCCGCCGGCGTGGTGATGTCACCAGAGAGGCGTTTATGGCGGGCTATAACAGCGGCCCGGCCGGTGAGGGCGCGACGAGGTGGCTCAGGTTCGGCTTGGTTTTGGTGTGGCCGTGCCAGCGAGCTGTCCCGCGGGCGGACGCGGGGCCGGGATGAGCTCCCCCGGCGCGGAAGGCTCGGGCAAGCCCCCGCAGTACCGCGTGGACCACCTGCTGAGCGCCGTGGAGAGCGAGCTGCAGGCGGGCAGCGAGAAAGGGGATCCCACGGAGAGGGAGCTGCGCGTCGCGCTGGAGGACAGCGAGCTGTGGCTGCGCTTCAAGGAGCTCACCAACGAGATGATCGTCACCAAGAACGGCAGGTAGGGAGGGGCCCCGCCACCTCCGCTACCTCCCAGCCCTGGTTCTGCCCGCCCGCGGGGGGCGAGGGTGTCTCGGCGGCGGGTGCGGGCGCCCGCCCGGGGCCGGGGGTCGCGGCTGCCCGCCGCCGTGCCTCGCGCCTCCGTGTCGCCCCGCAGGAGGATGTTCCCGGTGCTGAAGGTGAGCGTGTCGGGGCTGGACCCTAATGCCATGTACTCCTTCCTGCTGGACTTCGTGGCGGCCGACGGGCACCGCTGGAAGTACGTAAACGGGGAGTGGGTGCCGGGCGGGAAGCCGGAGCCGCAGGCGCCCAGCTGCGTCTACATCCACCCCGACTCGCCCAACTTCGGCGCCCACTGGATGAAGGCGCCCGTCTCCTTCAACAAAGTCAAACTCACCAACAAGCTCAACGGCGGCGGGCAGGTAAACACCGGGACCTGTCGGTCAGTGGGGTTGGACCGGACCGGACCGACCCGGCCCTGCGAGCTCTTTCTTTCCTTACTGCTCATTTTCATACTTTCATGCTGGGATGGGTCGCGCTTCTCCCTGCACCGCCCCGCGCCCCCCCCCCCCCCCCCCCCCCGCCGCCCCGAGGGCCCTGAGGCAGAAAAGGCCCCGGGAACACCGGGACCGGGACCGGGAGGGCCCATGAGGGGTGCCCTTGACCTGGAGTGCCCCGATTCATTCATTCATTCAGGAGAGCTGTTCTCTCTACCGAGGATGGGTACCTTGATGTTTTATCACTTTTTCTTTTTTGGAAATCTCTTTCTGGTCTGAATATCTGCTAGCGTCAGTGGTGTGATGAATCCTTCTAAGGCTGACTTATCATTGATGCATTTGTGACTCTGTGAATGCTTTATCAAATAACAGGGATGAGGACAACTGCGCAGAAAGTTGTGTCTGTCCTCGGTGTGCCTTTCCTTCTCTCACAGCTTCAGTTTTAGGCTTTATTCGTACTTACTGCTTTTTCCACCTCTGATGGAAAGATGGATACTTTAAAACCTGAGTGCCCTTTGTGCCTGGCAGCGTCTACAAAGGGCACTCTGTCACTGCTCATCTGCTCTATTTGTTCACAGATCATGTTGAACTCCCTGCACAAGTATGAGCCACGAATTCACATAGTGCGAGTGGGGGGCCCACAGAGGATGATCACCAGCCATTCCTTCCCAGAAACCCAGTTTATAGCTGTCACAGCCTACCAGAATGAGGAGGTATGCACAGCGAGGAAGAGAGGATGCCACTACTGGGAGGATTCAAGTAGCAAAGCATGCATGTTACAGAGCAAAATAATGGATCTCCCTTCCTGTTTTTCAGTTCTTCCTATGCTTTTTTTTGAACCTAACTATAAAAGATTAAATTAATGTATGTAAAAGCCTTATGAATGAATTATAGAACAAAGTTCTGATCATTGTTTGTCTCAATATGTATTGCAGATTCGTTATAGGGGCGTAATTTTAAAAATGAGTTTGTGGAGGCAAACAACTATGGTAAAAAATACAGTTGTCATTTTGAGCTACTCAGTGAAATGACTGAAGGCACCGTTTTTGGAGCAGCCCTTTTTCTGTTACCCAAATGCAAGTGTGTGTTGAATGAAGTTGTAATTATTATGTTTTCTGAGATTTCTTTGATGTCCAGTCTGCTCTGGCTTGAAATGTGAAGATTTTTATAGCTATTTAGTTTACTTCCTTTCTTAGGTGTTTCCTTAGATGATCAATGAACTCAGGCTATTCGGTGTTTCAAAATTTGGCAGAGACTAACTCCTCGTGCTTTGATAGTACTTCAGACCTTAAGGGGCTGTTTAATTCATTCCCATTAGTTGCTTTTATGGGCCTACTTTGATTTTTTCAAAAATATGGGATTTTACCACCTTCAGTGGGTAGTCCTAGTTCAAATCCTGATATCAATGTGATAATGAATTGTGATACATGTGAATAAAGATATTTGTTGTTGCTTTCAGATCACAGCTTTAAAAATTAAATACAATCCATTTGCAAAGGCATTTCTTGATGCAAAAGAAAGGTGAGAGCTCTTAATTCTAAAATGTAGATGTTTAAGATAGATTTGTGAAAGCAAATTCTTAACTAATACAGCATGGCTTCTTTTATAGGAGTGATCACAAAGACCTGATGGAGGAAGTGGGGGACAACCAGCAGTCTGGGTATTCACAGTGTATGTTTCCTTTCGTTGTGCATCATGAGTATGACTTTGATTTCTTTCATCTACTCTTTGTGAAGTTAAGCTAAACTTCAAAGCCAGTGGTTGATAGCTGGCTTGTTAGTTCATAGAGAGAGGAATGTTATCAGTCTCTGTGGTTGTGGTTCATGCATGTTGATGATTACATAAACACTATCATCTCTGTGTATGGTTAGGATTTATTGCATTCAAAACCATTTAATAGAATCCTGCAGAGTTGCTTTTATGTCCAAAAAGACATCTGCCTTTTTATATAAGGACAGCAATGTTCACATGGGCATGGAGACAAAAGTTTATTTCATAAAATTTATTGAGACAATACTCATGTTTTAAGTACTCTATGAAAATTATGGGCATTTGCTTGAAGTTTTCAGATGATTGAAAAGCATTAGTGTTTTAATGATTTCTGTTTTAACAGATGATTGACAACAAAATGCAGTCTAAAAAGGATGGGGCAGTTGATTTGCAGCAGGGATTATTTTGTTTCAGGGAAAATAATTAATTTTTAAGAGGAATTCTTAGCAATCTGAGAAACGTCAGAGCTTAGCTATAGATCGAGACCCCCCAAAGAGCAATTTAAAACTGAATACTATGCTAACAATTACTGAGCACACACTACCTACGTATGGGAGGGTTTAACAATTTCCATGTTTCTTTATTGTGGTTGTGGCTAAATGGTAATTTAAAAAACAAGTAAGCTTGACACAAGACTTTTTCTAAGCTGCTTTCTACTTTTCCTTCATAAGAACATTTATCCAAGTTATAAAGATCCAGATTTTTCGGCTATGTTGAAACTTCCTGAGTTTCCTTTCCTGAGTGTGCAGTTCCTTGCTGTTCAGTTGTCTCGTTACTGTGATTCTCTGCCTGGCTGCACTGTACACTCCTCTTACTGACCTTTTGCTTCCCCATAGTAGGTAGCTGGCTTATTCCTGGGAGTGGGGCTCTGTGCCCCTCTGCCAATCCTCACGCACAGTTTGGAGCCCCACTGTCGCTGTCCCCTGCACACAGCTGTGAGAGGTACTCATCACTGAGGAGCCACCGGCCTGCACCCTATGCTAACCCCTACACACACAGGAACAACTCGCCAAGTAAGTCCGAGGCTGCAGCTCTGAGAGAAGGGGGGCCCTGAGCCGAGTATGCCTTCCCAGTGTCTTTAGAACGGAGGGTCTGATTTTCTTAGCTTAACTGTGGCTGTAGTTAGTGTCCGTCTATGGACGTCCCACCACTGCATAGATAGAAACAATAAGGAGCTGAGTTAACTGCAGAGCTTTTAAAAAAAGGTGTGCTCAGAAGTAGCTAAATATCTTAAGACTTAATATCTCAGGCATCAGGTACTTAAGGATGAAAAGGGCATTTTTAACAGTGGGGTTTTTTTGTTTCTTTATTTTTTTTTTTTAAATTTTCTTCTGTTAAAGAAGAATGATTAACAATTTTAGCTTTCAGGCTATGTAGATATTGAAGGCTCCCATTTAGAAAATATTTATTATTTTGAATTCTGAAGTAATACATGGCCTTTTAGATGCAACCTAACCTAGCTTGTATGTAGCTTTTTTGTTCATTTTGAAGTGGAAAACTAGCTCTCTGTGAACTTTTCTTGCATATTGGAAGTTTCGTGGAAGACTTAAAAAAGGATAAAAGAACAAAACCTCTCTGGTGTTCTTCCTTCTTCACTGGTCCTCAGCAAACAACTTCTTCCCTTAGCTAGCCACCACAGCAGCTTCTTTCTCACCATGGGTGGCTGTATGGGATTCCCTTTATAGCTTCCTAGTGCCCCTGCTGTGTGAGCCAGCCAGTTTGGGTCACAGGCCAAGTAGTCTAAGCCACAGTCCAGTCACTCCTGACAGTGCCTAAGGCAGATTTCAAGGTGGCATGCTCACCTCAAAACTGGCATGTGTGATCCAGTGATAGGCTTGTTATCCAGCTTTGTCAGACTGTTACAGCCATTGTAGGTGATGGAGATGGAAGATCTCCAGGTGACAGTGTAAATAAATCCCACTGACTGTGTAAAATGACATGTGCTGGTTTAGCAGCTGGCTTGCAGACAGCCTTTTGACCATAGGCCCTTCAGAGAAATAAGATTTTGCAGTTATGAGTGGAGTAAAACAACGTGTCAGGCAATGCCCATAAAGGTGTGAGCTTGACACAACTGGTTACTGTCTTTGTTTTTTTCTGTGTGTGTAATTTTGTTTGTTTGTTTTTTTTTCTCCCCCAAGGTAGTAGTGGGGAAGGATAGTTTAAAATTCTTCATTGCATTTAAATACAACATTGGTATTTGGCCTGATTCTAGTGTTTGTAATTGATTATGTGTTTTCTCAGCAGCCTATGCTGACAACTCCTCTGCCTGCCTATCCATGCTGCAGTCCCATGACAACTGGTCTTCTCTGGGAGTTACTACACACACAGCCATGCTGCCCATGGGTCACAGCACTGGCACAGCTACCAGCTCCAGGTAGGACTCCAGCCCTCAAACCCCTATGTTGGTACCTTCTAGGAAAAAAAAAAAGTCTGAAAAAGGAGGTAAAGATCACCAGCATATTAGAAGACATTTTGGCCATTGGTATGAACCATTAGCACTCTGTGGGGCACTGTGAAGAACTGTCCACAAGGAAAACAGATTGAAGAAACAGATTTTTTTTTTTTTTTTTTTTGGTTTGTTTTTTTTTTTTTTTTTTTTTTTTTTTTTTTTTTTTTTTTTGATTTTTTTTTTTTTTTTTTTTTGGTTGGTTTTTTTTTTTTTTTTTTTGTTTTGTTTGGTTTTTTTGTTGTTGTTGTTTTTTTATTTTGTAAATGTAGATACTTGTGACAGCAATATTTGATAAATTAAGGATTGCAAATTACTTAGACAAGCATAGACTGAATTTGAGGATGCTGAAGTTTCATCTTTATTATGTATAATGGTGTTAAAAAAGTTTATTTTCTTTATGCCTTCCATTTTGGCTGGTCATGCTTTCCCAGCCATCTCCATAAACCATTATTCTGCTAGAAATGATGGAGAAGTGAACTGTAGTTTGGAGAAGAAGCACATGGTTGGGGCAGTAATTCTTTACTTAAGCATTGCCACACTAACCAGCATAGCATGGGATTGTACGTGTGGCGAAAGTCTTAGATATTTTGTGATCATAAAAAGGAAACTTTTCTCCTCTTTATACTTATCATCTTAATTAAACTTTTGAATCCTTTAGCAAAAATTCAGCTTGCATTTAGTCCCTTAGAGCTAAACTTGAAAATTCAAAGAGCTGCAGAAAAGGTGGTAAAATATTTGCTATGAACTACAGAGGGACAAGATTTGGACATCGCTTTTAGCAATTCAGACCTACCATTCTGTTTGTGGAAAGCATTTTTGCATTTGAACCATGCATGTGGACTCTTAACTGTTAATCAGGCTATGTACTACTACCCAGTATGAGTTATCTGTATTGCTGAACATATTTTTTAGTCCTGAACACAGATTGAGTAAAAAGGTCCTTCTAGCACTTCTTTATCTGTCTGATCCCAAGGATGCATATTTAAGAAGTTGCAAAGTTCCTGGAGTTTCAATTTCTGCTCTGAGTTGTTCAGTAGGTAAAACCAGTAGAACTGGAACTGTGAAACCTCATGGAAGGCATTTCTGCCACCCCTTTTGTCTAAGCCCCTATCTGTTGGAAAATAGGGAAGTTCAGTTTATTTGTGGGGGTGCCATGAACACAAATTCTGCCTGGAGGTCCTTCCTGCCTCGCAGTGGATGGGAGCTGCCAAGAGAGTATCACTGTTTGCAGCAAAAGGACCTGGCCTGGGGGCTGTGTTGCGAACTGAGGAGCTGCCAGCAGGCACTAGAGTCACTAATAACTGGTTTTACCTATGACTTTCCCTCTTCCAGTCAGTACCCGAACCTATGGTCTGTGAGTAACAGCACCATCACGCCGGTGTCCCAGCCAAGCGGGATGTCCAACGGGCTGAGCTCCCAGTTCCTGCATGGCTCTCCAGGACACTACTCAGTTCTGCCCCACCCAGTGACAGCTGCCTCTTCCACCTCACCCCTGTACGACAGCACAGCACCTGCAGACCTGCCTGATAGCCAGTATGACACCTCTGCACATGCTAGGCTGGCATCCACATGGACACCTGTCACCTCCCCTTCCATGTAAACACAGGCCTCTTCCTCTGAGACACTTTTAGCTACCAAATTACTTTAGATGCTTAATCCTCAAGGAGGAGAAAGAGGAGACATGCAGGAAACTGTAACCAAAAAGCATCTGTACTGCTCTGCAGAGAGCATCCACATTATACCTCTTATAGTGAACAGTGCATCACTGACTTCATGTAGAGTTTACAAACCTGGTGAGTGTGCAATTCTGAGAGCAGATTCACTGCTTTTAATATTTTTTTTCTTGTGTAAAGTTTGATAGACCTCAGTTTTAAGATTTTTACTTGGATTCCAAATTTCTTGGTGTTCTGATATATTTGGACCTGAAATTTGGCATAATTCTTGGGTAAGTTACTAACTGTTTTTCAGTTAGTTTTTTTTAATTGCAAACTTTGCTATAGTCACAAGAAGATTTTTATTAACCAACTAGTTAGAAGCATTCTGAAATACGCACAAATGTAGCTGCGGAGTGACGTTTTTGGAAAATCATGTGCACTAACACGTATTTGCTTCATAAATACGTTGTGTTCTTAACTGTATGCTTATTTCATTGCTGCTGATTTAATGTTGAGACAATCTTTGAGAACTATGTTCTTCCCAATAAAAACAGTGTTAATGTTTGGTCTAAAAAGTTTTACCCAAAAGACTTCTTTTAGAGGTAAGTTTTGCTGTTTGATCATATAGGTTTCAAATACTCAACAGCTTAGCTAAACATCTCATTTTCAAACAGTGTCTAATTAGAAGCCCTATCCAAAACTTTTTGAACCATTGGAAATACATTGCTTCATGGGGTTTTTTTTGCATCTTTGGCTCAGGCCTTAAGAGAAGGAATTCAACACCTTGGGGAATCATTCTAATTTATTTTATTTCCGTCTTGTACTCTGATCTGTATTTATTATTTAGTAAGTTACAACTTTATCTTCTACATGTTAAGATATGTAAATAATGCGTCAACCTACAGTACTCTTTTAAGACAATCATTTGTGGGATATGTCACCCCATGGCACATGGAACAGCATGGATATAAGTTGTTAACTTACCGGAAGAGGGAGATCTGTAGTTGCCAAGGTTTTTGCACAAAAGTGCACATGTACTAAAATGTAAAACACACTGACTGCTTGACTTGCTGGAAGGAACAGGTCTTGATAAAATATTTGCTTTATCACTGATACGAAGTAATGTGATCCAATTTCATGGTGCAGGCTAACCCAAAACATTGGCTGAAGGTGTTCCCTTAGACATGTCTCTTTCTCCTACTGAATCTGGCAAATACATACCCTGAGGAAAGTGAGTTCTTTTGAATAAGCCATAATAAATAACTTGTATAATAAAGTGCCTAACACAGCAAAGCAAAATTCTGTATCAGGGAATTCCTTAAATAACTCATTGATATGTGCTTATGTGCTGCAGTGGCAGCTTTAAGATGAAAAAGCAAATATTTGCCACCATTTTGGTCTGTTTGGTACCCTTTGGGCAGGTTCCTGCACCTAGGAAAGTTTTGGCAGGGCTTATTCCCTGCAGAGGCAAGTCTCCCAGAGGTACTCCAGCAGGAGACAGCACCAAAAGTGGATGGCTGCACAGCCACATCCTCTGTCAATATGTAAATTGTGATCTAAGTGCTCCTATTTTATTGTTACGGTAAATTGTGTAAATGATGTAAGTGCATTATTATTTAGACTGTTTTGTAGAATTTAGCAGTGTCTTTCATTGTGAGGTTTTATACTTGTATTTCGGACGTATAATTTAAGTTAAGGAAAAAAAGTAAAGATTCTTAAGAAAAACTTCATGCTTGATTTTCAGTTTGTGGGGGTGACTGGGAAAGGTGAAACAAATGCACATCAGCCATATTGAACCTACAGTATGCTGGCCTTTCAATGAGTGATTTCAGAGATGATTTCTGCTACACATCATCTTCTGTCTGTGGGTGAAAGTTCAAACAGTCCTCATCCACTGCTTTCTCCACCCCCATGTGTTTCTCCCTTGTTTTGGTAAATCCTTGACTGATGGTATTCAGAGGTGGTTGCCGCATTTGGTGCTGGGTCAAAGCTCTTTTCCCACAGTGACCAGTTTCTAGCTGGGGCTGGATGCAAGCCTGGCACCTGCTGTGTTAGATCCCGATAACCAGATTTTCAAGTGTGTTTCTGAGTCCCTGCCCCCAGTAATGACAAGCTGCTGCCTGGTCCTTTCAGCTACTTCAGGAGTCTGTTACCAGCTGATCAGCACTGCCCCAGCTCTGTGTGCAGCTAAGCATGCACATGCCACTTCTGAGAGCTGACTTGGGGAGGAGCCAGCTTTATCCTTGCCCCAGAGCTGTGCCCTCAAAGCAGGCAATTCAGGGGAAGAGGATGACCCATCTGCCTTACAATCACTTAGTTTGGAAATGACCTTTAAAATCACCGAGTCCAACCCTTAACCCAGCACAGCTAAGTCCACCACTCTACCATGTCTCTGAGTATCACACATCTTTTCAATACCTCCAGGGATGGTGATTCCACCATTTCCCTGGACAGCCTGTGCAGTGAAGGGGGCCCATAAGGCAGGAGAGAGGTGCTAGGCCTAGGGCTGGGACCTGTCCCTGGGCATCGCCCTGGTCAGGCAGCCCACTGTGGATCTCTTTCCCCCATAGAGGCTTGTGTGGAGGACAGCCTACAGCTGCTGCCCAGCACAGGGCTCAGTGGTTTCTCAGGTTCTTGCAGACCTTGTACTGCAGAAATGATTCCATGTCCACGTGGGCAAAAATAGTTGAGGCTACTTATTATAGGAATGAGCTATGGCTCTCTGAACCAAGCGCCCTGCAGTTAAAGCCTTTGGGCTGTGAAGTGGAAGAGCTCAGCCTTGCTTAATGCTAGTATCAGCTGGATCTTACCTAGTTGGTTTTTTATGGTGTGGGATTTTTTTTCCCCTCCCCTACTTTCAAATTAAAGGAACCAAAACCTTTAATTGAGTGCAATTTTTTAAGTCACTTCAAAGCAGGTGGAGCATTTCAATATCTATGTATTTGCACTTTGAAAATGAACTTTGACCCATCTGGAGAAATTTTTCTCACCTGTGGGCTCAGGGCAGCAGTGCTGTGCTTCTTCAGCTGCTAGCTGGTGCAGTCCTGAGGCTACTGGTGGAGGCAAGGGGAAGGCACTGATGTAGGTGACATTTCCAAATCCTGAGGAAGGCCAGCGTGAGATGGCTCACCTCAAATAGCCCTTACCTATGAATGTGGCTGTGCTGTTACCTTGTACCTCCTCACCACTCCTGACTGTGCTGCACACCAGACAAACACTGGGGCTACAGAATACTGTGAGGCTGAGAGATGTCCAAATGCCCAAGAACTAAGCTGTCACTAAATGCTCAGAACTCTTAGGAAACTTATACTGTTTGCCATCTCAGTGGGTTAATGCTTTTTATCTTAATTTTCCTCTGGGTAACAAATAATTGCTGGCTGTAAAAAAATCATTGTAAAACCCCCATCTCAGTTGTGCAGAAATGTCTTGCTATGCTTCCAAAAGTCATGTCAATACTGAATTCCAAGTAGGAGTAAAAGGTGAGATTTGGTATTCCCTTGTCTCCAGCCTGACTCTTCCCCATAGATATCAATTAGATTTATGAGTTAAGATAATACACATTAAGGCACTGCATCATTCATGCAAATATAAATAAAATAAAAAGTAATAGAAATCAAAAGTAAAAAAAAAAAAAATTAAACCCCCCAAAGACAGGTGTAAAGAAGATGGAAGGAGAGACATGCTTTTTTTTTTTTCCTTTTTTTTTAAACCATGCAGAGACTCATTCCAGAGGCTTGTATCTGTGCAAAAAAGAATTTCTTTAGTGGTTCTGGCTTTAGCTGCTCCTGGATGTCTGTGCCTTTGGCAACTGAGGTAAAGAAAATGAGAGAGCCAGTCTGAGTGGTGCGTGGTGCAGTTCCAGTATTTCTCAAAATGTCTAACAGCACCTTACAGACACAGTTATTTTTGGCAATGTCAAAAATCCTTTGAGAAGATAACAGTACAAACCCAGGTTCTCCCACTGTACACACCACGGTGGTGTCTAGGATCTGGAGGATGCTGTGGGGTTTACAGCTGAAGATTGTATGGCCGGCTACAGCAGTTGCTTTTGTAAGCACAGAAGGCACAGCGCTTCTCAGGAATCTCCTCCTGGAGTTACCAGTTCTCTACTGTTCACAGAATTTGTCCTGTCCTTTGAGTCCATCTGCACTCCCTGCTCTCCTAAGTGGACACTGCTAGTGTTATTCCTGTCTTTGTTAGCTGAAGTGCTGGCTTGTGTTTATCATGTTTATAATTTCTCAAAACTATCCACAGTGCCAACAGGAGCAGGAGAGGTGCTGAAGCCCATTCCCAGTGATAACTTCCCAGAGGTGGATGTTGGCTGGTCGGTATGGAGCAAACAGCAGTGTGGGGCTGCCATATATTGCGTATCTCCTGTATGATCACACAGCTCACTGCAATTCAAATTTCAAGCCAATCAAGGCTTTCCTCCTCCTTCACCCACTTTTTATTTTAAGGAATGGCACAGTTATCATAATATCCTTCTGGTGCTGCACTCCTGACATGTCTCTGAGCCTTGTCTCCTGAGAGGGCGCTACAGGTATGTGACCAGACGACTCCTAGGGATGACAGTCTGTACCCTCTGGGCAAGCAGCTTGAAGCTTTTTCTTGCTTTTCCCTCCCCTCTCCCAGTCTTGCAGCAGTACAAAAGTAGATTACTGTTTCTTGATGCTAGTAAAATAATTAATTGCTTCAGTAACTCTGTCAATGCCAATAATTCCAATGTGATATGTAATTACTGGACTTGTACAACAGAGTTGGAAGGGGTTTCTTGAATCTAGTTCCTTAATTACAGGAAATCCCTTCACCAAGACCTTTGGGAGAAACACTGGGTTTTATCTTAAAAACAGTGGGTGAGATTCTGGGGAGGTTTTCTGTGTCTGCCTGTGTACCTGTGGTGTTGCTTTTTTTTGATTCGGCAGATTTTTGCAGCCCCCTTGCTTCTCATTGCTTAGGAGCTATCTTTTAATTGCCAGCTGAAATTTATCTATAATAGTCTTACAACTAGCTGATCTTGAGCCAAAACCTATTCCCAGCTTTAATGATTCTTCTCCCTTGGTAGTTTTTAAGCTGATATGCATTGTTACAAAGTAATTTCTCAGCCTCTCTTTTGGAAGGTTATAAAAATTCTCTCCTCCTCTTGTAGCTTTCCCTTTCCTGCTGACTCTCTGTGTCTGGCTCGAAGAAAGGGAGAGATGGGAATGTCTGTAGTGCAAACCATGGGCTTGCAGAAGGGACTGGGAAATTCCATACTGCTTCCCTATTTCCACTGTGTGGCATTTACATTCTCTGAAAAAATTCCTTCACCCAGGGTTTTTCTCCTGGGAAGCTGAAAGGCAGCGAGAGAAGCCTCAGAGAACACAACTCTTATCTCATTTGCTTCTCCTGTGTTGTGCTCATGTAGAATATGTTTGGAGACTGTTTACCCAAAGGTGATTGCCTTATTGGACTCCGGTGTCAGTTGTTTTGACTCATTGGCCAATCAGTGCCAAGCTGTGTCAGGACTCTGGAAAGAGTAATGAGTTTTATTATCTTTTTAGCATTCAGTAAGTATGTTTTCTGTATTCTTTAATATAATATAGTATAAAAAAGTAATAAATTAGCCTTCTGAGAACATGGAGTCAAGATGCATCACTCCTGCCTTTGTCGGGGTTCTTTGATTGCAATACCACTGGAATTAGCAATTTTGATAACTTTGAAAAACACATTTTCATTATCTAGAGTTACATCAGTGATTGACTGGTCATGGTGATCTGCAAACTTCTTGTTAGTCTGTTAGGCTCTTTAATGACTTTGCCCTTGTCCCAGTCAGTTTATACCATTTCCGTTGCTCCCCAGTTTTCTGGTTTGTCCTGTGGGAGATCTCCCTTTTGCTCTGCATTAATGACATCTCTTAACCTCACATGTCCAGGAGATTTTGTCAATGCTCTCTTCACTTTTGGACTAAGACATTAATGAAACTGCTTGATCTCCTACTAGTTTTTTCCACCTTTGCCTCCTCATTATATCCCCTCTTCCTCAGTGAGAACAGAAGTAGGATAAGGAATGCTTGTGGAAAAAACCTTATTACCCTTAATTTCCATCATGCTCAAATGTGATCCCACTCCTCTCTCTCTTCTCTTTGTGCACATGGACTGCAGGCATTCTGGTCCTCACCCTTGGCAGTGCCTGGAGTCTGGTTTGCAGCACTTGGGTTGTCAGTATTGTTCAGTGACATCTCCTTGCAGTGTCTTCCAAGGCCCAAGTTATGTTGATGAGCGTAAGAAAAGCTACACAGGGGACCTGGAAAAAACCCACTTGCTGAACGGGGAAAAACGCAGAGAAGCCTGACAGGACATGTGGAAAGGAAATCAGAAAATTCAGCAGTGCATGAACAATATCTACCCATTTGTTCATATTGGTGATCCCAGATCCAATACTAGTTAGCAGGGGCTGATGCAGGCTGGAGAGCTCATGATGCATTACAAAAGGCCTTGTGGCCCTGCAGAAACTGCCCTAGCCCATGGAGCTGGGATGCAGGTAGCACAGACCCACCTCACTGCTGGCTGGCTTGTGTGGGCTCTGAGGGGAAGCAGGCAGGTGATGCTAGTTTGAGTGGGCACAGGTGGGGATTTTGGAGGATGCAGACCCAGCTGACTGTGTGAGAGGTTGATCCACCAGTGGGTAAGAAAGGGAGTTGCAGATATATTTGGGATGTGCAGAATAGTAGTGAACCTGTATTTTTTTCTTCACAAATGGCTAGCCTGGATCTTGCAGGTAAGGTGTGGAATGTCATCTGGGCTGGGGTTATGCTGTGAACCTGATGGCACTGGAAGAAATGAGCTGCTGTGGATTGGTGAGGTCTTCTTTAGTATGTCCTGCTGGGCAGAGCAGCTGCTTGACCATACTGCTGTGGTGGGATGGTCTAGAGAGATGGAAGTGTTGTCGTGGGAGCTGCCCTGTGGTGCAGGGCAACAGCAGCTTTGCTGGTGTGGTCTTGGTCCTCACTAATGTACTTATCTGATGGTTGTTTCTGTCAAGAGGACTGCCTTTAACTGATGGCAAGGCCTGTCTTCCTTCTGGGGTGGAAAAATGCTTAATCTTCTGCCTTTCCTGGGGACTGGGAGGCAGTGGTGATGCTGGCTGCTGCTCGACCTGCCAGTGCTCAGGCAGAAAGTGCATCCCCAATGAAAGGCTGCTGGCTGGGACCTGGAGACTCTGCCAGCCTTCAAAAATACCAACTTGTCTCAGCATCAGAGGACCCTGATGCCTCCTAGAGAAGGAGGTTCATCTAAGGGAAGCTGGAATTGGGTGGTAACTGGTCTTGGCTTTATCTTGACTTCATTAATTTAATATTATTTGAAATTCAAGGTCGCTTCTGCTAGTTACCCTGCACAGTCATTGGCACTGTTTTGCAAAAGGTTTTGGCTTACTGAATTGGGTTCTGAACATTGCACTTAATGTGTGAAACTTAATTCTTGATCTATCCTTTACCTTAACACAACACTTAGAGTGGTAATTGTGAAACTTTAACAATTCTGAGAACTTCCCACATGAAAGCTCTCATTTCAATGCATTAGAAGTGGTGTCCCATGCTGTGTCCTGTGCCTGAATTGCTATCCAAAGGGATATGGTCTGTCTGAGAGGTATTTAGGATACTTGTAATCCAGGATAGTTATGTGTTCTGGTTGTCCCATTTTTACTGGATGGCTCATGTAAGTTTCCATCATCTGTTCTTTGCTTAGTTGTAGGTTGACTATGGTGGGTGGGAGAGGAAAGAGAAATTTCCACTCGCCCCAGCAGCAGGTTTATGCAGTTCCCATAGTTAATTTATATATCTGCAAAATGAAATGCAGTCCTGCTATTGGTGCCAGGGGAAACTTCTGCCTTCTTCCTGTTCTTTTGGTTTGTACAACTGCAAACTCTCAAAAACACCCCAAAAATGGCTGGAGGTAGGCTTTTTTTATGCCCTTGGCAGCCAGAGAATCTGTCCCAGAGAATCTGCATAGCTTCAGCTGCTGTGCAGCTGGCATGATGCTTGCAGGGCAGGAGCTGGGGATCTGTGCAGGGGAAAGGGGGAAATCCAGGCTTAGGGTGAGACATGTAGGTGGCAGAGGAGCACTATGTCAGGAAATTTAAGAAAATGAGTACAGCCTTGCGTTTATGAAAATTTTCTTATCTCTCTGACTGGATTATTTGTAGTGACTGTAGTGATCTCTTCTACAGAATGATCATAGAGGATTGCCATGCTGTCACTAGGGTTTTCACATAGATGGTAAGATGAAATTAATGGGAGTAAATGTGATTGCCCTAAGCTGGAGTTACTCCTTTAGTGCTCTGAAAATAACAAGCAACTGTATGCTAGCTTGAATATAAGGTTTGCAGTGCCTTCCATTCCAGTTTCAATAAAAAGAGATGAACTTTGGCAACTGGACATGAGCCGTTTCTCCTCTATGTAGGTTTTTTGGGGTTGTTTTGTTTTTGGGGGTTTTTTTTGTTTTGTTTGTTTTTTTTTTTTTTGGGTTTTTTTTTGGGGGGGGGTTGTTTTTTTTGTACTTACAAGCACATTTTTCTATGTAGGTGAGGAATGGTACTCATCTTGAAAGTACTTGCTTTTGCAAACCGCAGAGCTGTTGTTGGGGCATGCCAGGGAATTCTGCAAATAAGCTGACTGCTGAAAAATGGTAGCAATTAAACAGCCCTTGAAAAATTGCCTGTCAGAAGGCTGAATTTGTGTTTTTATACTGACCAGTGAGAGCAATCAAAGCTAACTTTTAATTTTGACTTGCCTTTGTTACTGAATAAATGACAGCATTCCCTCAGCCTGCTAATTTGTCAGTTTAAGAAATGCATTTATTTGTTGAATTTCTGCTGTTAGGTAATTAAATAAGGCAAACTTCATCTGCAGAAGCTGGGTTTCAGCAGGTAGGTTCACCCCACAACTTGGTTTTCTCTATTACCTTGTATAAATTTGCAGTAGTGAAGCTTGGCTGATGATATGCGCAGTCCATGTTCAGAAAGGCTGTCAGTATGGTCTGTTTTGCTTTGACAGACTTGGTATCAAACGGTTGTTACTTATCCTCAGTTTTATTCCACCTCTGTGTCATGTGATTGCAGTGGTCCCAATCAAATTAAGGATTGAAATTTGTCAGTGAACTGTCCATTTTCATCCTGAAACTTGAATTTTTCACTTGTGTGCAGTGTTTTTTCCTGTACTATATTTTTTGTTTGTCTTTTAAGAAAAATTTAAAGGCTCTGACAGACACATTTGCCTCTGCTTTAGCTTTTGTTGTCCCTCTGGAGTGGATTCTGGTGTACTGCTGCCTCTGAGATGGTCCCTATAAGCATATATGTGTGTGTTGCCAGGCTTACTCTGTTGGCTCTACTTTCAGCCTCATACTGCTTTCTGGCAGACTGCTACAGGGAAGTGCTCTGGACAAAAATCAGGACTTGGAGAATGGACCTTGTGCAGAGACTTCCTTTCAAGATGCTCTAGCACCTTGAAATGTTTGGAAACAGTTTGCTTTCCCCCCTCTCAGGATGAACTTCTGTAGGGTTCAGGGTGCCACTGTTGGCACTCAGCAAATATTTGGAGTTAGAAAAATTAAGACAGCTCTGTGCTTAGGCCTCAGAAAGGAGCACTGCAGGAAGCACATCCTTGCACTACCACACCCAAGTGGGTTGTCAGGGTGCAGCCCCAGCACTATCTCTCCTCAGCTCTGTGCTCTGGATGTGGCACATATGCTCCCTGAGGCATGAGAGCCAGAGTTCTGCTGGCTGCCAGGGGGTCATTAAGTGATCACCAAAATGTTGTTGTTATTTTGAGAACAAGATCAAGCAGGTCCTGCCTGTGAAGAGCTGGTAGTTTCTGTTCTCAGACCTTGGTTCCAGCACATCAGGGCTACTGGAATAAATTAAAAATAAAAAATAAATACTTTGGTATATTTTGGCTAGTATAAAACACACTTGACTGACAAATAACCTGCTGAAGAATCAGGCCTGCTCTTTGGGCTACTGTGAGCTTGAACATCTCATTTTAGCCTGCCTAATCAAAATTGCTTTATCAGACTAAATACTAAAAGTAAGGAAAATAGGAATCCAACAAAGTTCCAATTGTTTTGAGCCAATTTTTTATTTGCTTGTTCAGATCCCTTTCAGAATTTGGAAGCAAGTAAGTACTTTGTTACTCTCTAAAATGTTTCTTTCCCTCCTCCTTAGCCCCGTTCTGCTTTCCTCTATCCCGTAGGATGCTTTCTAGGCTCTCGGGGAGGGAGGAACACCTCCCCGAGCTGCGCCAGCCTCTTAGTTGGACCTGTACGAGAGGAAAAGGCTTCACGGCTGGTCTGTTATCTCCCTCTTGTGGACAGACTTCTCTCTCCTTCGTACGAGCAGGTGAGATTGCAGCAGGATGTGTGTTTTAGCACAGCTCACAACTGTAAATTAATTGCTAGGCAAGCATGTTATATACTAATTACTAAAGCACACTGGGTTTCCCTTCTCTGAGGGTGTAACTTTGTAGTGTGAACCTCAAATCGGCCCTGTGAATAAATGCTACTGCAAAAGAAACAAACATTACATTTACATTTAACAAAGCAGAACCAAAATTTCTAGAGCTGCCTTTCACATCTTGGCTGTCACTTGCTCCTTTTCTCTGTTGCTAATAAATTGCATTTTAGCAACTGAAATACTGCTGATTTGTAGACTGCTGTGTAAGTTTTGGGTAACTTAAGAGGAGAACAAAATTTAGTTTAAAAGTGCATATTTGAAAGCTACAATAAGAGTAACTTCAGATTTGCTTGTGTTTCAGTCACATTTTTTTTGCGCTGTCTTACCTGTGATCAAATCCAATAAATCCATCCCTTACTTGTACACCTGCTTTGCCTTTGAGGCAGCACTGCCAGGATCACCTTGCTGAAAGTCTTATCCTGTCTACCTTTGCTTTAGTGGCATCTATGGTTGATGATGTTCTTGACCATTTTAAATCTCTTTTGATTGGAGTTTTGAACAGAAGATCTGAGCCAAAGACAGATGATAGTATTTTGCTGGCTACCCAGTATGGTTTCATAAATGCCACCAAGTATGGGGAACTCTTGCTCTGGTTAACTGCTGAGATTTGTTCTCAGATCTCCGAATAAGTCCTTTAATGAACACAAACTTTTCCACTTTAGGTAATTTACTTTAAATCAAGTGCACTTAAAATGTGTCCTTTCTTTTTTATATCTGTTGGCTTGCCTGGAATGCAAAAAGCCATGGGAGGGGAGACTGTGAACAGTCCTTTGGGCTGGGACTCTAGTCTGGCATTGACCAGCCAGCAAGGACTTTCCCTCTGAGGCTCTTCATTGCTACCAAGAGGCTCTTCCAGTTTGGAAACAAGCATCCTAGAATTTTTATATAAGAAGAATCATAATTAAAAATAAAAAGAGTAAGCCTATAGGCATGGGGAGGGCAGTGTGATGGATGAGAAGAGAGGAGTCTTCAGTGAACTCAGGTCTTTGTACTGCTCTGGCTGGTTTTTTGGCTTAGAGCTAAGAATCTTTCTCTTGCAAACGGCAAATACACTCTCCTGGAGTAACATTACATTGAGACATGAAGCCAGGAGGCAAAGATGAATCATTGCAGTTACAATGTCCATGGTACATGGTCCAGTTTTCTGTCTTATCTGTCTCTGAGAGTGTATGAGGCTTCTTGCTGGCCCTGAGAATGATGTTTGTGAGTGATACAGGAGTAAGGGGACTTATGCTCTGATGTTAGCAAGTACTCCATTCAGCATTTGACCCTTAAAGGCCCTTGAATGACTGTGTTCATTGTTCACTGCATGTTTTATCTGTTTTGGTAAAGGGAAATACACCAGTTTACACTCAGTGCCAACACTGTATAAAAGTATATTCTAAAGTTAAGCTTGCTGTTTTACAAAGTACAGATAGTTAACCAGCTAAGTAAGATCAAACACACTCATTAAAATATTTTTGTAATAACTTAGAGCTTTGCGTTGGATCAGTACATGGTTAGTTTAAAAGCTGCTTCTCTTGGAAGTTTTCCAAAGGAGCACCTTGACAGAGGAGTAAACCTTTTGGGGAGTCTGGAATCTGGTTATCTAATCTAATATTGTCTTTGTTGTTGCTTTTATTTATCATTTGGAGAAGGGATAGCTGCTTTACTGGAAAACCTGCCATAGGTAGAAATTTGTGACCTAGGAAAAATGAGAGATTATTCGATTTAAAGGGTTTGACCATAACTTCCCAAAACCTTACTTCCGGATCAAACCATGACAAGGGTACTAGCAGCATTTGGTCATTGGGCAATGAATGCACACACAAAATCCGTATCAATATTGTTCATTCCTTTTGTGATGTTTCCTCTGAAGCCAAAGCAGGTACTGTCACAGCCAGCAGTGCTTTCTTATTCATGCGTTCACTGCAGTGGGATCTGCTGTTATTCCCAGGGCGTTTCTCCAGCTTTGTTGCCAGCTCTCAAAGCCTCTTTGGAACAAACCCTCAACCCTTAGCATTGGTTTTTGGTTGGGAAGAGGTAGGAACATGGATCGGTGCTGTGTGAGACCCGCAATGAGACCTTGACAGCACACTGTCACATTGACCTTCTGATAGGAGAAAAGCACATTGGGGATAAACTCTGACGCCTGTCTAGGGACTCAGGTCGCCTAGATACACTGACATCTGCCTGCTAAGGGGTATTCAGTGCTCCCCTGGACTGGGTGGATGGTCTGTAGTGCTGAGCCACTGGATCAGCCTCACACTCTTATCCCCAAGCGCCCCTGGGCTGTGTGATCTAAGGTGAGGCAGCGTGAAGTTCAGCACAACCACCTTGCCAAAGCAAATGCACAATGATACTTCATGGGGTGGGATATGCTCCATGCTGATGCAGCCTGGTCAGGCCGGCTGATCTTGCACTGGGGGAGTGTGTGAGTGGCAGCCTGCCTGAGGAACTGATGTTTCCAGCCTCTGCAGGCAGCCAGGCAAAATCAAATCTGTCACAGACAACTTTGTATGTTGTTCCCGCTCCACTGCACAAGCTATTAAAGATATGTGGTTTTTTAATCAACAAAGAAACTTCATCTTCTCCATGTAATGGTTACTGTGGCTTTTTCTTTTTTCTGCTTTGTCCCCCATGTCCTTCTAATGTTCCCTTTCAGTACAGGTTCCCTGTACTACTGAGGGGGAGCTCTTAAATTCTGTTCCAGGGAGGAGAGTTGTTTATGGAAATAGACAACTAAGCCCTTTTTCCTGGAAAAAGGCTGGGCTTTTGAAACAAAACCAATTTATTCAGCAATCCTTTTGTCATAACTCCCAGGCTCTGCCTTCAGAGATGAGGGAAGAGTGGCACATGCCAGAGCAAGGCACATTAAGGTAAACTGTTTCTGAAGCAAGACTTGTTTGTGTTCACAGTGAGCATGTATTGTTCTTGTCCTGCATGTTTTCTTTAAGGTACAGAAATATATTTTTGTGAATAATAGCCTCTTCTTCTGCAGCTTTGACTCATAATGTTTGAGTTTCCACCCCTGACTTTCCTCAAGGAGCTGTTTCAGCCACAGATGCTTTGCATATGCGGGAAAAGCATGTGTTAGGAATGAAGCACCTTAGCTTTCAAAAAATTTATTGGCTTTCTATTGTCAGTGCAGCTTATGAATTTATTGTTTCTCATATGACAGAGAGGGTATAAAAGTTGGAAAAAGATGAGTTTTCAAAGTCAGTAAATCAGTTACTATAAGAAACATATATATTTTTAGCAGCAAGATCAAAGAACAAAAAACATCCCTCAAACACACTGCTCTCTTCTCCATCAAGCCCTTAGGTTCTGGCCATCCAGCCCAACCTTTCCCAAATGTTCACTCTTGCTTGCTAAGGAAACAAATCTCTTCAGTTTAAGCACTCATAAAATATTCCCAAGCATCCCTCTGCCCTGCTTCCTGCATCACTCTGAAGGTTCTGCTTGTGACCTTCCCTAGGCTCTTCAGTGTCTTGTTAAGGGAATAGGGATGGATATATTGTACTTTTTCATTGTTTATTAGCACTTTCTTCTTTATGAGACTGAGAGGATGGAAGATGGAGTCAATAAAGGGATGGGGCAGTAATTAACTGATGAATTAGCTTTTGTTTGCTTGTGTAGGGAATGATGTTTTGTCAGAATGGATGTATGGCTGAATGGCAGGTAATACCCTGGGAGTGGCATGCAGCTAGTACAATAGCCTGCATAATTCAGAGTGCTCTGTAACTGATTCTTCTGGATTTGGTAAGAAGTCACAAAGTAACTAAACAACACCCAGCTACAGTGAGAGGTTCAGCTTACAATTCCAAGTGTTCAGTATGCCACAAGGTGCTACTGTCTTCTCTACAAGATTATGTCTGTGCTTTTGCATAAGCACTGATTGTGTTGTAAGTCAACCTGAGATGATGCAGAGGCTGCAGTAGAATAATTGGAAATGAGACTATATGGAATAGCAACTTCAGTTTAACTGCTTTTGATGGAACCAGGCTCAAAGGACCCACATGTGGTAATGGATCCCAAGATGTGCAATTCTGAGAGCAAGAATGTGGAAAATATAAGCTGGTTTCTTGCTGTCCATCTGGTCAGATGTGAGTTTTTACTTGTTTAAGCAATTCCTCCAGGAAGTTCAAAGCTGGAGCTCAGCTAGCCTGTGCTTCTAAGGAAGGTAAGTTCATGAGACTATTGAGAGAAAGAAAATGGGGATTTGGGTGTAGCAATAAAGTTGCTAGGTAGATTTTTTTAAAGGAAATGTTATTTAACACCCAGTATTCCATGTTGAAACGGAACTTTTTGCAAGGCTATTGAGAGCTTTGAAAAAAACTGAGAATAAATTCACATGCAGCTTGCATTTTCTGCTGTGAAACATGGCTGTGACTTCAGCTATGATCAAGTGAGTATTCAGCTTCACTTATTGCAAGATATTTGTCAGCAAACCAAATGCTGTGACAGTATCTTCAGAAATACTTTGGACTATTCACCTGAACAAAATATCTTTTTTTGTTTTGTTGTTTTTCCCCCTTAGGGATGAAGAAAAAGCTAATATTTTGGTAGTAATAGCAAAAAAACTGGAAGCAAGTGTTGTTTTAATCCACAGTGAGGCAGGCATGGTTTACCAAGTGTGTCTTGTTTTAATCCGTTTAACATGTATACAGGGACAAAATGGAAATTTTGTGACATATACCACTATTCCAGGGATAATTGATTTGAAACTTTTTCACAAGTGTAAGCTACATCTGTTTAGTAGTATTGAGTGTAGGTTTCCGCCCATTTCATTAGGGAAGTCTCATGACCACATGTTTTTCCTCTATTAATTGTGGGGAAGTATTGATTGTGTACCTTGTTAGTGAATTACTACTTACAGTAGATTTTCATTTGAAAAAATGGCTAAGTGGGACATAAAGAAATGTTTCACTGAGGTGCTGGGCTCTGCAGAGTTCTGCTTGCTTGGGGTGTATGGCTACAGAATGTGTTGCTTCAAAGTAGGTCTTTGAAGATATGTAAGGGAGAAAGCTCTTGGCATAATTGCTGAAGAACAGCACAGGACAAGTTCTTAGGAAAAAGATGTAAGGATCTTTAATGGACTTAGACATCCTTAGATGTAAGGATCTTTAAAGGACTTAGAGAGGACAGGCACCATGTTTCTGCAGGTCAACTTTGGTCTTTTAGTAGTGAGTCAATATTAGCATCCTACTTGAATGGAATTATTAATGGAAGAAGCTGCATGTGCCTCTCAGAAGAATGGGGAGAGAAGGAACTTTTCTTGCATCTAAAATCTCTGGCTAAGTAATACCAAGGCATCCTGACTTAGCTACTTGCCACAGCTTAATTTTGTCAGAAAAGAGTCACTTGCTGAAAACTGACAAAGCATCCTTTAGCACTATGCCTTGTTCACATTAGGCTTTGTCTTTATTTCTTCATGCCAGCACATTTTAAAACTTGCCAGGGTTTACTGCTGCAAAGAAACCCTTCTGTTATACAGCCCTGCCTCAAATGTGTTTGGGCTGTAGATATCTCTCTTGCTTCACTCTCAGTTGCACTTTAGAGCTGTGGTTGGCCTTCCCCAGTAATTCAGCATATTATATTTTAAGAGTGGACATTCAAATATGTGCAAGCTGGAAATAATTGTTGAATGTTTTTTTACTGAAAAAGAAATGGATGCAGCATAAGGTAATTTCCTTGCAGAAGAATTGAAGTGTTCAAGTGGCCAGTTTCAAAACTACCAAACTGTACATATCAATATGAATAGTTTTAAGTTGGTTGAGTCTGAACAATGTCAGATTGTTTTCTTGTATTAAAAATATACATGGCATGAGATAGATGTATTTTCATGAGACCATATGTCTGATTGCTTGCTGCTTCCACGTTGTGGTCTGTTTATGCTCCAGCACCTTACTGAGAAGTGTGCAGTTGCCCTCTGTGCCCATGTTGTGTTGCTTTCAAATAACTCTGTTTCTGGGCAAGAAAAATTTCCCTGGCACCATGCACAATATGAAGCTGAGGTCTTCTATTGCCAGCTTTTTGGAGGAGAGACCTGTTCCTTCTATTTATATCCAAGGCGTCTGTTAACATGAAGTGTCTGCTAAACTACTGTGTTTTACAGGAGGACCTGGTTATTCTGATCTAGACCTGGGACCCTGGGATGTTGTGCAAACAACATGAGGTGGTCTCTGTATCAAGTGTTTGTAATCAAGTATTAGAATGATAGAGCAAGTTAGGAGGAGATCCACTTACCAGCGTGATTATTTTGTTGCTGGAATACGAGAAAAAAGGTCCTCAAAACAATGTGATTTAACAGTGTTTGGCATAAAGAACCATGCCAAAGAATCTGTATTTCTGGCTGGAAAATTAGTTCTGTGATTCAAAGTACTACATGGCTGTGTCTTGTGAAACATATCTGTTCTATTAATACCTCATTCTAATAAAGTAGAAAGCACTGAAAACTGTCAGAGGGTCAGATGGGCTGGATAGTTGTCATGTGGTTTATTGGTATTTACTCACTTGCCTCTGACATAGTATTCTGCTAACTGGCAGGCAGGCAAATGGTTTGGCAATAACTCTGCAATGTTCTTGACAACATGCAAGTGGATAGGAGAAGGAAGGAGAAGCTGTAATACTATCTTGCCTAGGGTGAAAATAACTGGACAGAAATCCCAGAAATCACAGCTGAAAGAATAAAGAAACTTCAGAAGAGGAAAAGCTATGTGTGCAGAAAGTCCCATTGCACTGGGAGAAGCTTGAGAGAAGGAATTGGAAACAACCTTCCCCAATCTCCAACACACAGAGTTTTATAATATCTTGTCTGGGGATGTCTCATGGAAAGCAGTGAGGAGCCCTCTGCATGAAAAAAATGGCTCTAAGCCTGGAGCTATGACTAGTCAAAGTTAAAAACAGTAAGAGTTTTTTTTTTTATTATTTTTTTGAGTTTTATGTTGTCTTCAGGGTTGTTGCAGACCCATGCCTGCTTTGTCTTTTTCTTACACTTGTATTTAATGTGTGACATGAAGAGTCCTCTAAGCTAACATGGTAGAAGCCAGTCAGGTTCTCTTTCATGCCTCTTAATTATGCTGCTTTTGGGTTTTGAGTGGCATCCTTCAGAAATCACACAAAAATCAAAGGTGAAATTTGATAGTACTGTGGGAATGCAGCCTTAGACCCAGGACACAAATTACTACCTAAATTTGAAAACTGAGAAACGACTGCATTTGTCTCAATGTACGTTTCTTAATATTTTATTGAGATTTGGAATATGGAGAGGCTTAACATGAATGCAGTTGGTGTCCAGTGGGACACTCACCCACTTCATTGCTGAAGAGTTTTAATGGAACCCAGCCTTCTTTCCTGGAAAGAAAAGCAGAGAAAAACAAGTTTCTGCTGGTGATAGTGGCTACTTTAAGACAGAAAGGAGCATAAAGGAAGGCACTAGATATTTCACTGTGGGTAAAGAGATTAAAAGAACCCAAACAAATCAAAACAAAAAAACAAGCAGAGAAACACAAGAAAGTTTTCAGGGGCTTTCCAGAAATTTCAGTCAACAACCAGAAATCCAGATGTATAACAGCACTGGATTCATGTGCTAAATAAAATATTTTTAAAGAACAAGAGGGAAAATAGTGGCTCAAATCATCTCCTCAAATCATATTAAATGCTTAACTTTTCATTCCAGCATTTGAATGTAACTGCCAAAACCTTGTAATACCTGTTCATTATGATGGTTGCCACTGCTCTTGCTCATTCTCTTGTTCATTCCCCTTTTCTGAGAGGAAAAAAATTAGATGTTTCATTAGTGAAATTTGATGTATTGTTTTGGGACACAGTACAGAGAGATTGGATGGGGGCGGGGGGTGGTGACTGCTGCATTTAGGTGACTGCCTCAGACACTACTGCTTGCTTATTTCATGACTAACAGACTCACAGAAGGGAAGCATGGCTTAAGGAAAGAAATAAGTTTTCATAGACATAACAGGCCCCAGAAGATTACCCTGAGTTACTTTAAATTTGATTAAACTCATGCTTTCAGATACTCTGTTCAAGAGAAAACAGATTAAAAAAGTGTAAGGAATTTGGGTCACAAATTAACTTTTTTTTTTCCCCCCCACTGTTCTCCTTCCTCTCTGGTTAATAAACTGCAGCATGATTTGGAGAAGTCATCATGTAGAAGAACTGCAGAAATAGTCCATATTACAATCTGGTGACTCTTTCATGCAAAACACACTGTTTGCAATATGTGTTTCTGCTTTATCTCAGTCACCAGCTGTGTAACCTCAATGAGAGTGACTCTTACCGAACATAAGGTGATGTGCTCATTTCCACCGCTGTTATTCTCTCATTTTTCCCCCTATGAGCACCTCTCCAGTGCCAAGGCCCATTAGGAGGAATAGACAGGATTTCTTTTATTAGATGCAAGATCTGACTTGTTGAATTAACTTATCTAAAAGAAAACTCAGAAGCCAGGAGGCAATGGAAACAAACCAAAATTCAAAGTATTCCATTTAAATATAATACAAGCATATTTTTTTTTTATGTGAAGATGGTCAAGCAGTTGAACAGATTGCCCAAACAGGCTGTAGTCCCCAATTTAGGATTATTCAAAACCAGACCTGACCTATCTGCTGTAGCTGATCCTGCTTTGAGGAGGGGGGTTGGACTAAATGATTTCCAAAAGTTACTTTGCAATTCAGCAATTCTGTGAGTTTTTTTAGGAAGGCAGGATATGGCATAAGCATTTTGCATCATAATCATCTATTGAGTAACCATTCCTAGTGATATTTGCATGTGTCAGCATGTGGAAATAAATAGAAATAGCTATTGGCCAATTGGCCAAGTGACTATATGTTAACATATATGGTAACAGAAACACATCTGTGCCTTAAAGTTTCCTTCTCCAGTGACAGATTCTGCCAAGTCAGTTTATAGGAAAGTGAGAAGTGCCATTAATTCAAGATTCTTTGCTTTAGTATTTTGACATCAAAAACAGTGTTCCAGTGCTATTTAACCACCTAGATCAAAGACAGCAAAAACTAGACAGTCCACTCATTATCTGCCTTGTTAGATATGTGTAAAACTAAGGAAGTTCCTCTTTGTCCAAAAGCTGTGCACATCAAGTTGGATGTGCAATACACAACAGTGTAGCCAAGTGTGGGGAACTGGGTCCCTTCTGACAGCCTGGGGGCCTTTACAATCCACAGTGGATGGAGTGTTTGCAACTGAAAACTCCTGAGTTATTGGCTCCTCTCACTGTGCTCAGAGCACACATGAACACAAAACACACTGCTGCCCATGCTAGGCTCGATCAAAACAGCAGAGAGGGAAGCAATGTTCACCTCTTGCATAGGGACTTGGCAGCCACTTGCAACCCCTCCCTAGGAAGTGATAATTCTGGTTCAGCTATTTCTGCAGTCTGTCTCTTTCCAGCCACATCCCTCATTCACAAACTGGGAAACTGTCCAGGCTGGACCTGGACTTTGGCCTAGTTTTGCTGCAAGGAAGTGATGAGATCAAATTATGGCCAAGTAAAGGCAGCATAATGAAAGATTGTACATGTTTTGAAAACAGTAGGAAAGTGTTTTGTGTTTTTCCCAGGATGTCATAGGCTATGGTTTTGGTGTCTTGAGGCAGGAGAAGCTTTGATAGCAGCGGGAGAAGGTCATCTTTCTGTTCCATTCTCTTGTCTGGTGACAAATGCCATATGGCATCAAGTTCTGCAATTTGCACTCATCGTCACAGGGTCATGGTTATAAACCATCTTGTTACAGCAGTCACCTGTTTATCACTTTGTTAGAACAAACAGATGTCAGCCTGATGTTTCTGCTGCACACATGGGTGATGAAAAAATTAAGACTCTGTCATAGTAGCAATGACCAGCAACCTCTTCGCCACATAAAAGCACAGGGAGGCAGGGCTCACTATAGTGAACTATTCTGCTGGCTGGGTTGGCTGTACTTTTGGTCTGACATTGACTTTCAGCTGGTTTTTGGGGGTTTATCTGTCCAGAGTAATGGGAGTTGCATATTCTTCATACAGGTTATTAACATCAAAGTGGATTCCATCTCATGGATTTTATGTATTAGAGCAAACTGTTCTCAGCCTTCTGTTTGAAAGTCACCTAGCTGATGGGTGCCTGATCCAGAAGTGAGGTTTCCAGGTAGGGTTGCAATCGGGCCAGCAGTTCTGTTTTTAAGCAGAATACTGGGTGAGTATGCAGAAGGGGGTTTTCCTTCACTGCTTTCCCATATTGCAATGATTTACGATAACTCAGTTAATAACAGTATAATGATAATCTCTTCAGTGGGCATGTAGATTGTATTCAGTATTTCTCTACCTCTAATGTCTCTTATTAATTGGAAAAAAAAAACAAAAACCAAACCCAACAAACAGCACCCTAACCAACAGGCAAACACCTAAGAAATACTCTTATATTCTTTTCTAATTTCTGACATACTTGAAGGAAGATCGACAAGATTCTGCCTACGCATAACTTAAGGCTTCTCCATTTACATCTGCAAAAACTGCCTAATTCAAGGTGGTCAGTAGTATCCCCCCTTGCTACTTTTCAGGGCTGACTTTTAAGAACAGTACTGTAGCAATATGTATGTCTAGGTATCAGATCTGGCTGGGATTTCAGGTAAGAGAAGGAGAGCAACTGTCTCTTTGAAGGCAAGAAAATGCCAGCAATTTAAAAGGGAACCAGGACAATAAAAGGAGACTGTATTTCTTACAAGGCAGGTTTGGTCTCATACCATTTCATACCAAGCCTGATCTGTGGGTTATTCAATAGTATCAGAAAAGTTATGTGATTACTTATGTGAGAATATAACTTTAAAAAAGTAGTAGGGTTTGGACTTCTTTTTCCTGCATAATTTTTTTACAGTCATTGCTGGCTTACACTGGCTATAGAATTAGGTCAATTGCTTTGTGGTATCCTGGTGCAATTCACTTTACTGTGTATGTTCATATGGTAACCATGATCTCTGTTACCCATGAGGACTGAATAACAGAACCAAAGAACCAAATACTTTTTTTTTTTTTTTTAATCTTGAAGTAAGATTTAACAGGCTTGTTTCCTGTGCAATAAACAAATTTTTTGTTCCTGACCTGATATTAAAACAAAATTAGATTTTTTTTTTCCCTATTGAGGTTTACAAAGCTGAGCTATTGAAAGTTGCAAGAGTGATTTGGATGGGACATGAGCTAAATGCTAACTCATATTAAAACAATCCAGTTAAAAAGACACTTCAAAACTACTTATTGAAGATTTTTTTCCCTTATGTTTCTTCAGAAGCACATGGATCTGGTGTAAGGCAGTAATTCTTGTGTAGAAGTTCTTTAATTGCTTATTTTCCATTCTAAATGGACATCACTGTCTGTGTAATAATAATTCAGAAGACTGGCCAGAGTCAGATTTCATAGACTCATAGCATGATTTGGGTTGGAAGGGACCTTAAAAATCATTCATTCCAACCCTCCTTCATGGGCAGGGATACCTTTCACTAGACCAGGTTACTCAAAACCTGTCTAATGTGGCTGTGAACACTTCCAGGGATGGAGCATCCCCATCTTCTCTGAGCAGCATGTTCCAGTGTCTCATTATCCTCATTGTGAAGAATTTCTTCCGGGTATCTAATCTAACTCTGCCCTGTGTCAATTTGAAGCTGTTCCCCCTTGTCCTGTCACCACATGCCCTTGTAAGAAGTTGTCCTCAAGGTTTTCTGTAGAATATTTTAGGTAGTGGGAGACTGCTGTGAGGTTCTGTGAGGCAGATGTATTGAAAATGTAATACAGAAGGAAAACTAAGCTGGAATTGTAACAGAGTAGAGCAGACCCTGCACTCTCCTAAATGCCGTTAATGTAAAATACAGCAGAGAACTTGGAGGTTTCAAATTCACCGAAACAGAGAGAAGCCAAAATCAGACAACGATGTTTTATGTAACCACAGTGTATGCAATTTTTTAAACAGACTCTCTTAAAAGGTTTTGTTAAATAAATGGTTCGTGTATATCTATGAAACACAAACAGAAATGACAACTGAGGACCATTTTATGCTCAATTGATGCCGCGGCCTGGATCCCGGGAGAAAGGGTGAGCCTCGTAACAGGCTAGCTGCCCAGCCCTTTTCCTCCAAGCAGCGCCACCGAGTGTCTGCTCCCCGCCTCGAGCTCCTAGCTGGGGCTGAGGGTAGCGGTTCGGCCTTTTGGCTGGAACCTCCCCTTCTACCTGGCCTGGCCGAAGGTGGGCACCCGGAGAGGTTCCTCGTCGATGCTGAGTGACACAAAGGGAGAGAGGGACTCTCTGGTGGCAAAGTTCCAAGATGTTTATTCCTTCCCCGAGGGAGAAGTGGCAGGATGATTCAATGAAACAATCTCGGTAGGAGTACACACAGAAGAGAGCCCCGAGAATGGGTACAACGGCAGTTTAAACAGTTAAAAATCCAAAAACACACCACAACACTCAATGGCAAGTTTAGAGCTGGATGACAAGACATGGGTAGAAAAATTTTGCTAGTCTTTTATCTAACACTGTTTCTAGCACTATTGACCAGGGCATTTTATAAAAATTAGTGATGTCAAGTTTTACTAAGATGAAAGCTGGGCATTAAAGATACATGAAGGTTGTATGCCAAGACTAATGGATCAAGGAGTGAAACTTGCATCACAATTTCTTGTCCAAAGATGGGAAATTTGACAGTTACAACTCTGACTCTTTATTTAATTGAGGTGTGTGGAGGCTAAATTGTTGTAACAGATGATGTAACTCTGTTTTCTTGCCTATGTGATAAAGGAGATAATGAACTACAGAAGTTTTGTATCCAGTTATTCCTCATAAGGATAGCTTCAAAGAAATTACTGTTTGGGATGAGCAAATACTCATTTGCTTAGGAGATCTGGCACCATTTACATATTTTCGTTATGGCAGAGGGATTTTTTCATGAAAGGCTGGGTCTGTAGAGGACTGGATCTATCAGAATTAACTGTGAAGTCACACTAAATGTGATGGATAGCTCTTATTCTCTCAAAAAAGTGATAAATAATTCAGGGAAGGACAGAATTTTCAATTTTAATTTTGGGATTTTGTTTTTCTTCAGGAATATATTTAATCTAAATCAATCAGGAAAAATAAACTTCTCAAAATTAATAAAAGAAACATTATATATTAATCTTCAAATTAATTTCTTTACATTTATATTTAGCAATAAATCCCAGAACCCACTATCTCTAGCTTAGAGATTTGAATCACTAATTTATCAAAAAGCAAAGGGCCTATGTGGTGAATGTTGTGACACACCCCCTTGTGAATCAAAGCCAGACTTCTCAAAGCTCCAGCTGTGCTGAAGGCCTGCAAAATATTTTTCTTTGGCATCTAGCACTCCTGGAGCCCCTTGCAGTAGAACTGCTCCAAAAAATGTCCATCCTGGTGGATTTGAACCGCCTCCACCTGAAGCAGGGCAAAATGGGGGACATATTTCCTGTCTTTGTGGAGCAGATTGTTCTGGTTCATATAAGTGCTGCCCCCTCCACCTGCAGCAGGCCCATTTCAGGAAGAAATGCAAACTCTCTGGCTGGCTTAACACTGAGTAAACTTACTGGGCTTGCAGAGTTACTTGGAGAACTGAGAGCTTTAGTCTGTTGAATGGAATAGTGCCCAGTGTGGCTAGTAAAAGTAAGAACACTGTTAAAGTCGTTACCAGAGAAAAAACAACAGATAACTTCAAATAGGCTGACTGGTTTTTGAAACAGGGCCAAGCTTCTTTTGATACTGGGAATCCTGCCAGTTACCAGCCCTTGATACATGTATATATAAAAAGTTCCTTTTTAGCTTGAACTGCAAAAACAAGACATGTGAGCTCACTGCCTGGTTATCCATCCCCATTCGTTTCCCTCTCACAGCTTTTTAGTCCCACTGTTCAATTTGCACCAACTCTAAAGAAGCTTTCAATGATCATTAAACTCTGATTTGGAGAACACCGGAACTGAGCTAAGGAGGAGCCGCTGCTGGTGTTGCTTTGCCAGGAGAGGAGGGACAGCCCAGGACCCTGTGCAGCAGTAGCCCAGTGGGCTTGGTGGTCACCTAGATAGTGACTGAACAGAGTCACCATCCAGTGATGGCCAGTGGGCTGCCAGTGGGACCAGTGGGCTGCCTCTCACCCCATATGTGCTGGGTGGATGCTGGAGGAAGCTGGGTTGCTGCTGGGAAAGGTGGTAGATAAGTAGATCTTCAGTGTGCCAGCAGGAAACCAGGCTTTGCTAACTGCTGCTTGCAGAACAACTTCTAGGGAGACCAGGTATGGAGAGGGATTGCCCAGTGTTTTGCTGGGCCTGCTTTGGACCACTTCTGGCAAAGCAGGGCTGAACTTATTTTACTGTTCAAGTAATTCTTATACTCTGAAATAACAGCAAAAACAGTCTTGATAGCACTGAAGCCAACAGCAAAACTCTGGCCTTCCTAATGTGTTTGTTTTCATTGCAAGTCTGCTGTCTTATTCCTTTAGGATCATGGGCCTTTGAAATCATTATAGAGATCAACCTTCCTGTGACGGATAACTGAGTTTGTCTTTAAGGGGGTCCTTTTTCTGATGAAGAGGTCTGAGAAAGGAAGGTTTTGGGGGGTGATGCAGTGGCCAAGAGAAGCTCTTTGTGGTAGAAATCACAGGATCTTGTTTGGTTTGCCTCCTTCCTATTCCTTACATATATCTGCTTAAAAGTGTCAACTTCTGTCCTGTAAAAGTTATGGGCTATGGCTATGGGGTTTCTCTTCAAAGACCTGCAACTTCACTGTATGTTTCAGCTTTTGATTGTGGCTTTTTCCTACCTGATGTTGCCACCAGAAATTCTCTGAAGAGAGACTACTTTCTGTGGAGACTACTCATCTGTGAAATGGGCTTCTGCTGGTCTAGTAATAATGGCTGTGTACTATCCAGGGCAAATTGCCTGATGGACTTACCTGACTCCTTATCTATCAAGGAGAACCTACTGAGATGATTCTGCTTTCCTTCAGTTTCTGGACCCATATTTTAATGGGTTTCTATTTTCTATGTATATTTAATATATACAAACAGTCCTTTGTTCATTCTCTTGGAGCAGTACAACAGGCTAACCAATATTCTTTTTCTTATTGAGAAGTTAACATGACTTGCAGTCTTACTGTAAGTGGGGTGGAGAGGCACGTGTTGAAGTGATTATGTGTAAAAAATCTTTTCCAGCATGTAATTCCTGCACTCCTTTTATAAACAAACACTAATTCATGTGTGCTGTCTTATGGAAAACATTGGTTATGATTTAACAGGATTTTTGTGGAAAAAGTGAGTGGAAATCTAAGAAGGAAACAGTAAAGGAGCTAGATCCTGATGAATTAACATGAGAGAAAACAGAGGTATCATGAAATGTTTGCTGAAAGAATTGTCCTCCTAACTAAAAGGACTAAATACTTCACCGAGGCAGTCTCCACATGGGTCTGAAGCAAACTACTTTGAACTGAAAATGCAGACATATGCTGTGAAATGAAGGTATTTTCTTTGTCACTATCAAGTCTGCAGCTGCAGTACCACTGAAATAGTCTGCTGTAAACCAGTGTTTCCATTCAGGGGGAAACCTTCTGTTTCAGCACTTCCTTTTTTTATTTTCTGTGCCTTTGCTCAGGCTCACCACACACTGCACCTCTGCACCAAGGTGTCATACCACAGCATTGGTCCTTTTTTTGGCAAGTACATGGGCATGATACTCAAAATATACTTGGATTATATACTTGGGCATTATCCTTGTCAACAGAAAATTAAGGTCCCTAAATCAAAAATTATAAAATCTTAAATTTTTAAAATTAAAATTTTTCACAACAGCAAAAGGATATTAGTAAGACTGCTAGTATCTTGTAATGTATTTGGAGACATAATGTGATATTTTGTTATGGTTTTTGGGGGGCTTTTTTTGGTTTGTTTTTTTCTTTTTAAGTTTTCAGTAGGTCAAAGGGTCATTCTGAGGGTATGGGAGGACTGTGCCAGTACTGCTGCTGTGTCAAAGGTGAGGTTTGGAAAAAAAATAAGATGTTCAAGAAGTAACATCCTGGCATTTAAATTTCCAGGCAGCTGTGTGAGCTGCTGTTTCTTCCTACATCAGCAGTGTCTCATGGGAAATGGCTGGGACAAGCTGCTGGGTGTTTTTACGTCACTGTAGTGAATCTGCTCTTCCTGAAAAGCTGGAACCTATTTATTTTTAACAGTCCCACTTATTTCCCAAGGGTCAGCATGTTTTCACATACTGAATTTTAAAAATTTCTGAGGCAGAAATGATGATTAGATCTGTCAGTCCTCTCACAATGGAAGATTTTGTTGCTGCACACACCCTTGTCTCCTTTCAGGGTGATAAGTCATAAGGTTTTGAGACAAGAGTAAAACAAGTGCCATTTTTCACTTTTTGGCAGCCTCTCCATTTTGCTATAATCATAACCCAGTTCTAGTACCCTTTTGTTTCGGTTAATTTGGCAATAAAAGTTAGACACCAGCATGTGCAAGGCAAGCGTGTGGACAGGCTGTGCAGGCTGTCTAGCTGAGTATTGTTTGAATGCTTTTGGGCTTGTCATCTTTTACTTGCTAATTGATTTCCACTGCAATTGGTAGTTCTCCTCTTTCCCCCTGCACAGGGCCTGCTGGTTCACCTGCTGCAGGCACATGTGAGGAAGGGTGCAGCTGGGGCACTGTCTCCGGAAGGAAAGAGGGTTAAAGTCACCTGAACTAATGTTCCCATGAAACACAGCAACTGATCAAGGACACAGGAATGAAATAGAACATAATGTGCTACGCTGCTCTCTTAACTGACTAGTTTCACAATTATTTCTCAATTTATGAGAAAATCTGAAATTGCAGTTTTTTGTTGTAATACAACAAAAACACATGAGGATTTTCCAGGAGACTGAAATTAGAGTTCCTAACTAGCTGTAAGAGCAACTCTATGCTGTGCAGCATATTCTTGACATGTGAAGTGTGGGCTGTCACTACAGAGATGTTTATCAGTGACTGTGCTGCTCTTCTGACATGCATGGATATTTCTGTGAAACTGTGAAAGCATGTGATAGTCACAGTTTTTCCTCTGTCTAGATCTAAGGGAATTACAGCTTCAGCAAAACACAGTGCTCCCTAACACCATGATGAGGTATCCATCTAACCCTGCTATGGAAGAAAAACATTTAAACAAACAGGTAGCACATAACTTTGCTAGCTCTGTTATCATTATCTTTCTTCTGAGAAATCTTCATTCCATTTAGGTGTAAATACTTTCAAGGGGGCTGTAAAGACTTGAGTAAAACAGTTACTACTGCCCACAGAAACAGCTTTTATAAATTAATCTTACTAGAACTGTTCAAAATATTTCCCCACTTTAATTAATTGTTCTTAGAACTATATTTAGGATGTATTACCTTACTGTAGATATAGTAGGACATTTGATGACTATTCCAGAAGTGCAAATAAAAGTGATTCTAAAGATCTATTAGCTATTTAAAATAATTTGTAGTTAAAGTGAATTGAGAGATTAGTGTTAGTAAAAGTGGGAAATGTTTATATATTTAAGAATTCTTCTACTGTAAATGTCAAGCTTTTGAAATGAGTTGTACTGCAACTCAGATGATGGGTTACTTTTAATTTATTACTTCAGTTAAAGAACTAACCCTGCAGCAAGTAAGTTGAATGTTTTTTTAAAATTCAACATATACATCCTGGCTGGGTTTCTACAGAGAATTGATGAACCACCCAAAATTTCCTTTTTCAGAAGCAGTCAAGTATAAAGTAAAATCTGGGATGGATCATTTAGGTTTAGTCTTTGCCTTGGTTGTTCTAAAAGCCTTTCTGGAGCAGACATGTCTTTATTATCATTGTTTTATTAAAAATAAACAGTGGTAAAAACCAGAGACAAAGGTTTTTATTTTTGTTTTTCAAGCTTCAGTAAAAGATCAAAATTAGTTATTTCAAAGGCATTGGCATCCTCCTTTACCGATAAGAATGCAGAGAAGTTACATTGCTGATGTAAAGTCCCAGCTCATTGTCTCCTCTCCATGAAAGTCAAGGACACAAGGTATACATCTCCTTGGAAGATACCACTGACTACAGAATTCCCAAAACCAGAGCTAGCTTTGAACTGGTGTCCTGGTTTAGGACAAATTAGGGGAAATCTCCAAAAGGGAGCCCCCTAAAAAAAAACCTCCAACCACCCCTCCCCCAATACTGGGTTCGGGAAGGAATTCCTCGGAGGAGCACAGTGGAAAACAAAACCTATTTATTAACAAATAACAAAAGAACACTCCCCAACACAAGAAAAGAAAAGAAAACCAGGCAGTGCTGTGGAGGGCGCTGAGCTTCTCTCGCAGACGCCGGGGGTCCTGGACGTCCCAGGTCAGATCTGGAGCCGGTCCAGTATCTTCGGGGGAGGGGAAGAAAGAGGGAACGAAAGAAAAAGAAAAAAAACAGCGTAGAAAGCAGAAAACAGCAAAACAACAGCTATCAGCTAGCAGCCGAGGCAGGAGCAAGCAAGCAAGCCAGCCAAGCCAAGCAGCCAAAAGCAAAGGCCAAGGTGCCCGGTCACCCTCACCCCTCCCTCCCCGCCCCGCCGCGGCAAGACGGCCGGGGGAGGAAAAGGCGTAGCTGCCAGACACAACACACGATATTGGGATAAAGGCTGTCACCCCACGACAACTGGTTTTGTAAAGCAATTTCATAGTTAAAATGACTGAATAACTACCATAATATCCCACATCAGGAAGAACACTTACTTAATAATTACAGTTGGGAAAATTTGAAGTATGTTTGTGACTCCATCTTTGGGGTTTACTGTTATCAAAACAATAAATTTGTTCTTTGGATTCTTAAGATACTTGAAGAAATTTTCATGTATGAGTCTGAAAGCTGTTTTCAGACACAACATGAAGAAAATCCCTAAATTTCATTTCTTCAAGAGTCTTTAAGGTGTCTTGAGTCGTGAGGTGTAATCCCTCACCAGGAATGGAATTTTCAAGGCAGTAGGAAAAGCAGGCAATAATCCTGCAGACACAAACACTGAAAGTCAAGGCAGTGGCAGAACATCATTCAAACATCCTACTGTTGCTACCGTGGGCATTGTCCCGATTAGAGCAATGCGTAAGCTAGACTAAGCTTAAATGACCTTGATAGTAAAAATAACAGTGCAGTCCAGCAGGCACAAGACAAAGGTGCTTTGAATTCAGTCAGATGGTAAAGATTCATTCATGGCACAACAGACTGTGATGGATTTGCATGTGGCAAGGTAGTGGGCTAACTTTGATGCTCTAGTATAACTTGGCAGTCTAGATCTCAATTTACTACAAATATGCATTTTTCTCTTCTAGAGTGATTGGGAGGAAACCTTGTGCTCTTAAGTCAGAAATATCTTTTTTTTTTTAGCACACCTTGCCCCTGACAGCAGAAGCTGTCTATATAGTGTTTTAGTCTTCACTCTTATTAATGAATGAACAGGAATGATTGTTCTGCGTGTGACTCAACCTCAATTAACTTCAGTGTTCAGGGATTATGCTGGTCCATTGAGTTTCTCTCAGGTTTGGTGAGCTGCCAAAATTCATCATGGCAACATGAGGCCTTCTTACAAGTAAGGCTTGAGCTCAAATTTATTAATTTATCTTTCTTTCACTGGGAAGGCACACAATTGCTTACACTGGCATCTGTAAACAGAATGGTGGGAATCCTTCACAAAATGTTTCTCTCTCTCAGGATCTCCTCTGGTCTGGTTGGGAAGATCCTGAGGTGTGTCTCTGTTAAAAGTCTCTTTTCCCCAACCCAGCAGCTGAAGAAGAAGTCAAGAAGTCTTTGGTTGTCGTTCTCAAGGTTGTTTATTATTTCTTTATCTCAGACATTTTCTGTCTGGCCTGCCAAGGTCTGTTCTGCAGGTCAGTCCGAGGCACACCCTCTGCCTCTAGGGTTGGTGCTATCTTTTATATTAAAAACTATGTATACTATGTTTACAGTTATTTTCCAATACCTATCACCTATGTTAGACAGTGACTTTCTACTCTAAACCAATCTGTGAATGCCAACATCATCCTGAACATGGATGCCAGGGAGAAGAAACAAGAAGGACAGGGCACGCCCAAATCCCTCCATCTTGGAACCTCTGACCCCCATGTACAGAATTCCAAACCACCCTGTACCATGCTCCAAAATTTTTCCCTTCACCCTGTGATTGCTACTACTATGCTACTTAAACTTTTGTGACCTGTAATTCTTCATATAACATTGGTAATTTGCTCCATGAGTTAAGATCGAATTTCCAGGTGTCTTTGGCTTCCTGCCAGGGTCTCCGAGCCCCTGCCAGGTCTTTAAGCCATCCAGGGCATCCAGAGAGATGTCCTGGGTTCCGACATCTCTCCACAGCTTTCTTGAAAATATATTCCTCAATTTTCTGCAGCCCTAATCATGGGGGAAATGTTTAAGATTAAATTTTCTGGGTAAAGTTTAGTTCTTATGTTCACATTTCCCTTCTAGAATAATGGCCTTCATGATTAGCTCACTATGTGATTTCCTTTGATAAATTTAGCTCTGGTTCAAAGTGTTACAATTAATTTATATTACAGTAAATACATTTGATCTTAGAAGCTAAGAGGTTTCAGACCTATCTGAGACTTGGGGAGATACTTGAAAATGCTAGCAACAAAAGGCACAGAAAATCCTGGCAAAGCATTGGTTTGGAAAGACCAAATGAGCTGGCAGATTTCATTTGACTGTCTTGTTACTCTTGGGCTGACAAAAGGAGGAAAGGAGAAGGTGACAGAAGCAACAAAATCAACATCCCTGGAGGTTGATATCATTGTTTGACAGGAAAAGCAGTTGATGCTGCAGTGCAAACTTCCTTGCTTGATAAGGACAACCTCAAACTCATCCTCCAGGGATTTCTCCTGGGGAAAAGTACTTGCTTTTGCAGCTGTGACCTTGCTGCTTACATTGTCAGTCGCCTGCAAACTCAGCCAGTTTTGAGCTAGAGGTACCTGCTTTAGTCTGAACTGTGGACTTGATGTTGCTCCTGACATATGTGTGGGATTCAGAAGAAAAACTGCCTTTGCATCCACCAAAAAAATAACACTGTAGATTTCCTTCTGCTGGTGATATCTCTTCCCTAAGAAAATCAAAACCAATCCTCTGCAGCAGCTGTTGTTTGCGGTGCATTAATGGTTGGTATGCATTGGTGTTTGAGCTTGGGCCAGTATTCTTGTTATCCTTACTTTGTCCTGATGTCCGAAATCTCCTATTTCATTCCAGATGTCATTATCTGAACACTGGCCTCACCTCCATGTCACAGGGATTATTGTGTTGTGATTATAGTTGTAGCTAGGATAATCCCCATACTTTTTCACGCAAAACCAGTTCAGCACCTCCCTTTTCTGGTCTCCCTTGCAGAAGCATAAGTGCAGAGTTGCCTGGCCTTTGTTTATAGGGAGATGATAGGGAACAGCTGGGCTCCAACTGCAATTTTGGATGGTTCTCAAGCTGTAGAGTCAGAATTTATGAGCATAGAAAGTTTAGTTACTGCTGGAGCTAGCACGTGCCTGTGTTTATGTGCACCGAGAGACGGCACAGGCTGAAGCTGGAAGAGCTGAGCAGTTGAAGGAGCAAGGCTGTAGCCTCACTGCCATATCCTGCTGCTGACTGCTGCAGTCCCAGAGCCTGTGACATCTGGCTGCAGCAGCTTGAGGCCATATGAAATGGGGGGCACACATGATGTTTCAAAGCCCTCAAGTAGGTATGCATCAAATCTTGATTTTCCATCCTTCAGCTCATGGTGTGTCCAAATCTACTTCCGTATGTGGATTCAGCAGGCTGTGGTTCATGGACAGAGCTCCAATGGTATCTCCACAGAGCAGGACACTGTGCAGCTTGCTCAGTCCCTCCCTGTGGGGATACAGGTGTGATGTGCTGTGCACAGTCCTACCTTGCTGGGAAGTCTGTGCATTTGCTGTGCCTCTGGAAACAGACAGGAACTGGGCCTGTTTACAATGAAAGGGAGAGTTGACCACAGTATTACACGCTACCCTGCTTTTAGGTTTCATAGTCAGGCATTGGGTGCAGCCTGAACAATCCAGGCTCTTCAGTGCTGGATCAGGGAGGTGTTTTCAGCATTGTTTCTTGTGGTAAAGGTAAAATTCAAAGCTGCTTGTTAAGACCATGCAACCCAAACTGCAAAAATAAAATGCCCTCCTAAGAAACCAAACTTAAGGAATAGAAGGAAATAAGATTTTGTTAGGGAAGAGTCCAGAGAGAAAAAGTGGAAATATAAACGGTATGCATAAACTTCTCTCCATCCCAGTTTTATGCTCCCTCTTGGCAAAGGTGCACTTGTTTGCTTTCTCCTAAATAAGTTAGTATCTGTAACTTCTCTACAGATCCAGGATTTCCTGATTCACAGATGCTGTTGGGAGACAGAAGGCAGCTAGATGTCTCCACTCCACTGCAGTTTTCGCCAGATTCTTGTATGGACATTGGCTCAGTTTAATTCTATCTCTTCCTAATTCAGTAGGTGTGAGGGAGGACTGCACCAAACAAAGCCCCTTCTGAAACTTGTTTTCTCTGTCTTTTCCTGTGAGTTTGAACTCTTGTCCTCCAATTTACAGCCTCCTTGTGATACAAAGACAATGCAGATTTGTCAGAGTTATTTTTAAGATCTGTGCGCAAATCATAGAGATGCAAATGTATACAAAAGGATAAACCAAACTTTTCTCAAAGGAAAAAAGGGGTAAAAGAGTAGACTAATCTGTGCTCACTGTTCACCAGCTTCTGAGGTGCCATGTGTTTAGAGTTAGAAGGACCATTAGGATAACTATGTGTCTTCCTGAATAGCAGAGCTGAGAGAATGCCTGCTGCAAACTTCTGCAGCAAGATTACAATATCTAGAAAGATATCCAATCGGTCTTGAGTTGAAGACTCCAGATGGAGCAAACTGTGTCCTGGGAAGTGATTGCAAAGGCTAATTAACTTCTCCAAAACTCAGAAAACTTTGTTTAACTTTGCTTTTCCAGACACTGCATTCCAGTCTGTGTCTTTAATATGTCTTACACTGCTTATTGTTTAGAGCTTTTTAAATCACTGTTAATGGAACTGATTTCAAAAGACTTACAGAAGCCTGTTACCTCAAGATGGTTCTCTTTCAACATTAACATTTACAAACTGAAGTGAAACACAACATTCAAGTATTGTTGAGCTGTTTCTAGAAAGTGATGGTTACTAGCATTGATCACATTATTATCCTTTATTTTACATGGTTACCACATCCTAGAATATTATAGTAGTGCCAGCTGAGCTATAGTAACCATGTGTACACGCTCTTAATCCATGGCAAATGAGAAGGAATGCTGGCTAAGGTGGCCTGCATGAGAAAGAGGTAAATACAGCTATTTTCAAGTTGTTGTTGTAGTCTCTACCAATTCACATGACAACTGCAGTGATACACAGTTGGTGACTCTGTGTCTGCTCCTTTGCCCTTCAACAGTTTTGCCTACAGTCAGCGACAAGCTGAATGACAACAGCTACATTCTGTGTCATTTTTTAAAATTGTCTCTACAGTAACTTTTTCCAATAATCTGGAACTTCCAATTGTTTTTCCATTGACTTCAGTGCAGTTTGGATCAGATAGTAAAATGAACATCTGGTTGCAAATTCATTAGCCAAGTCTGAACAAGACAGCCTCTGTGAAACAATACTTTCAGAATTCTTGCCTTGAGCATCTTTAGAAATTTGGTGGTCTCAGGAACTGTAATGCATCACCTCCAACAACAACGTCAGTGTGGTGTTGACAATGTGTTCACCTGCTGTTCCCTGATCTTGTTATTTCCTCTTCAGAGCTACAGCTCAGCACATTTCTGGCTGGGTTGCCTGATACACAGGATTTACAGCTCAGCTGAATGGATGTTGGTATTGGAAGATTACCTTAATATCTTCTGTTCCCTTTCCCTTTAGTCAAGAAATTGTGCTGCATTTTTCTACAATGATTCCATGCATTAGGAAGAGAATTCCCCTGCTCTCCCATGGTAACAGGTCAGCAGCAGACAATGGCATCACCATTTTTATGTAAATATTGTGTCCGCTTTTAGAACTTGAAGGGATCTAAGTTATATCCTAGGCCTTGAGAGCTCATTTTATTTGCAAAAGAAATACTTAGCTTTCTAAAATTCCCCTCAAAATGGGAGGCAGCCTGAGCTAGATATGTTTATATGTATTCTAAAGACAAAGGCATATAAAAAAAAAGGAAATAAAATGTGACCCATTTCATCTATTCTTTTTAATTTCCTTCCAGTAGTTTGCACAAGTAGGAAAACATATGAGGATACAGGGGAAAATAGGCTTCTAAAGAGGTTGCATTAATTTAGGGAAAAAAATTAAAATCCCAATGCACATTAAGAAAGGCAAATTTGATAGTTCATTTAGTAAAGACATCAGTGCCTGTAGACATAAAACTTTTATAGCTCTGTTGGATTCCACCCTTTAAAAGTTTTTGTTGTAGAAACCATACATTTATAATTTTTGTTCTTTTTCTTTTTTTGAACAATCTCTATTTAATTGTTTTAGTATACATGTGGTATATCTAGATCCTTCCTGGTGTTGATTTTTTTCTGACTAACAGTGCATTTATAGTTAAACAAGTGAGGCATTTAGACTGTAGTAATTTTGATTTATAGCAGCAGGAACAAAGCGAGAGAGTACAGACGTCAGTGCTGCTGCTGCTGATCTGGCAACAGAGACTTCCTAATGTACAAATTACGTCTTTCACCACACAATTCCCTCTCTACCCTAGCTAGAGACAGGGAAGCATGCTTATTTAATGCAGGGTGTGCCATCTATACAAAGGTGTGTGTACAGTACTAAGTGCATGCCATAGCATTCATTTGAGGCACACAGCTTATATTTCCTTGTGCTTTTTTCATTTTAAAATGAATTGTCCATAATGGTAAATATGCAGTGATTCACTTTTCTTGCCTCTTACAGACAGGACAGACACGTGTGAGTTAAAGGTGGTTGTGGAGGTGGCTGTCATGCTTTAGCCATACAGTCCACAAGAAATTGCAGTGAAAATATTAATTCATTTTCTATAGATCACCAAAACACCATGTGTGGTGTTTTTTTCACATCTGGCCCTGGGGAGGACTTTGAATAACTACCCCATTGCTGAAAGGTTCTATATGCTCAGGCTCAGCTCCCTGTACCACTGAGTGAAAGGAGGACTGTTTTGATAATTAATATTGAATATGGGTGGTGGAACCAAAGCAGGGCTCCAGAGGAGAGATTCTTGTCTCAGTGGCAGTGTTCCAAATTCCAGGGCTGAGTGTAACTGTCTATACCTACTTATCTGTATGCAAAGATCCTGACAGTTGTCCTTTTCAAATGGCATGAAATATTTCACTAACTGAAAACCAGACTCAATTCAGCTGGGTAAAGCAAAATCTGGCAGTCATCACACCCAGGGACCAGGGACCACACGACTCTGGTTATTATGTGGCTGCATTTCATTAGTAGCTGGAGTGATTCCTGTGCATATAGAACCATAGCCTGTATATCTGCTAAGCCTTTAAAGCATGGAGGATGAAAACAGCTCAATGCAAGATAATGGTCTCAATTTAGCGTTGCAATCTGCCGGCAAAGACTTGGAGCAACTCCCAAGGCAGAGCAAAGGATAACTTGTTTCAAACCTGCTTCTCCAAAGGCAGAGCTATTGAGCATAGTGCCTTGTTCTGTGCAAAAGGCAGGGAGCTGCCTAGTCCATCAGGCACTCCCCTCTGCCACGTTGACAGGGAAGAGGGACTATTTTTGCATAGACAGTGGGCCCCTTCCTGCTCCATGAGCACCATTCCACTGTCAGGATCATACAGCATGCACTGGCAGTGGCTGCCCTTGATCTTACAAGGTCATCTTTTAATGTGGGGAAATGAGCAGTAACTCACCCTTATTAATATGTGCTAGTGCATGTTGTCTGTCCCATCTTCCATTTACATACTTGGAGATTGAGAGTTGCATCGCTCATAATATGAAAAATATGCACAAATGGATCGCAAGGTTGGTTTTGTTGCACTGAAAAAAAATAGGAAAAAAAGGAAAAAAAACCCAGCTTATGAGAAAAGGCAGTCACAGTGGTAGAATGTAAACAACCATGGGTAAAGTCAGGCTGCTTGCCATCTCAGGAACTCTGTGGGAGCCCTTCCGAATGCCTGTATTTCCTCAAATGTCCTGCAACTGGAGCAGATTGCTGAACTGCTTGTTTTATATCTGGTATGATGAGTCAGGGTTTGTCTGAGACCCTGAAGACCTCTGTCCTGCATATCTTTGTGATCTATCTGTTAAATGAATAGTTATTGAACATCCTCACTGACACAATTAAGTTAAATACAGCTGAAAAAAGAAGTGAGGTAAATGCAGTTTTATGTATAAACCAGCCAGGTGTTAAAAGGCATAAGTGCATTCCTGTTGCTGTGGGGATCCCTACTGCCATCCAGAACTGTTTTCATGATACTGAATTCGGTGTTTGGGTTTGGTGTTTTTTTTGGTTGTTTTTTGTTTTTTGTTTTCTTTTTTTACTTATTGTAATGGTTTAACCGCAGACACCAACTAAGCCTCATTAAGCCATTTTCTCACTCCCTTGGGTGGGATGGGAAGAGATTTTTTTTTTTTTTTTTTTTTTTTTTTTTTTTTTTTTTTTTTTTTTTTTTTTTGTTAGTTGATTGTTGGGGTTTGGGGGTTTTTTTTTGGGTTGTTTGTTTGTTTTTTCCTGTTTGGTTGTTTGGTTTTTTCCTGTGTGTAATAAATGCAAATAATAAGTTTCAAATGCACAGTGAAGCTCTTGCTGTGCACAAGTTATTCAGTTGGTAGATTTCTTCCTCTCTTCAGAAATTTAGTTTGTGGTCTAATTGCTTACACTTTTAAAGTTTGTTTTTCTTGTATTTAGGAGCACAATGGTTATTCAAAGTAGTTGGAGCTACATAACCAAACTGTCTAACACTTTTGGGATTTGGATTGCCAGAAAACAAAAAATATTTGCTGTCATGTAATTGTTAATGTACTCAGCGCTCAGCTGGAGGGGAGCAGGGGTAAGTGCAGCTGGGAGGATGCAGAAATGGCTGTGCCTTCTACCACTGGGACATGGAGAGCACCAGACCAGTTTGCAGTATAAATTAATATAGTCTTTAGGCTGCTCTAAATTATTCAGCTGATCTCGACCTCAAAGGACCTTTATCTGCGGGGGAGGTGCCAGGAGGTGGAAGCTAGTTTCTGGCTCCTGCATGGCAGCAGCAGGGAGGTGCAGGATCTGTTCCAGCTGTTTAACGTCACCAAGGATTCCTGTATGAATGAGAGGGCAGCGCTGTGCCAGCATCACAAGCCAGCTTTGCAGCAGCCTGGCACTGCTGCAGTTAAGCTGAATTGAAATGGGGCAGGGTTTGGCCTGAGTGTGACTGTGCATGCTCTGCCAGCCAAATCCGGTGATGCTTGAATTTACTGATTGTCATTGACTTTAATAGGACCGGGACATTGTCCTCTCCGCCGAGCTAAGCACAGATATATTCTGAAGTAGGGCAAGGCCTGTCCCCCAGAGAAATCCAGGGAACTTTGCCATTAAATTCTCCAGAAGAAAAGAAACAGGGTGGAAGGAGACAGTTGGAAGAAAATGCAAATATATAAGTTTTGGGTTTAACTGTACCCTCAAGCCTTCCCTCTGACCTTGGTGTGCAGAAGAGGCACACAGACAGGAGGCTGGGGTTATGCATGCAACTGAGGACGTGCACAGAGCAACCATTTTATAAACCATTATTCTTTAGAGCCCAAGACGTGATGATTAATGGAGGGGGTGGTGAAGGCAGTGGCAAGAGAAGAAATAATGGTGGGTGTGTGGATAATGTACAAATGCTGAACGAGTGGGCTATTAAACAAGAGGGAAAAAATAAAGGTTGCTTTTCTGGGAAGAGAGGGAAATCCGTTATGATATAGTAAGCTGAGTGTGTGCTGGTGCAGCCTCCTGGTTCCCGTCTCTGTGCTGCAGTGACAGGGAGAGGGGGAAGAAAATCAAGGGTGGGATTTGTGCGTGGGGGTTGGCCCCTAAGGAGACCCGTGCCTTGAGGGACACTTGACGTGTGTGAAATAAATAAAATAGCTATTATTGCTCAAATAATTAATTTTTAAAATAAAGGAAAAAAGGGGGGGG
>NW_024498585.1:487082-548517 GCF_017590055.1 Onychostruthus taczanowskii | reverse complement strand
TGGGGGGGGGGGAGGATTGGAATCCCCTCGCACAAAGGAACCGTAAACGCACCAACAGCACGGGCTGCATGAGCGGGATCATGAAAAATAAATAAATAAATGCCAGTAAGGCATCTCATTGAGAGAGAGAAAAAAAAAAAAAAAAAAAAAAAAAAAAAAAAAAAAGCAAAAGAGAATTTAAAAAGAAAAAAATGCCTCCACGGGAGCGGCAGGGGTGTGGGGGAGCGGGAGCGCAGGGCTCCGCTGAGGCAGTATTGACGCAGGCAGCTCTGACGGCAACAGCCGCGGCGGGGGGAGGGAGGGAGCGCCGCGCTCCTGTCCCCCCATCCTCATGTTCCCGCAGCCAAGGGCGAGGCTCTGTCTGCCTGCCATGCCTAGCGTTGTGGTGGGGTGCAGGCATCGCCACCTCAGTGAGCGCCGTGCTTTGGAGTTTTTTTCTGGTTTTTTTTGCACCCCCTTCCCCATCCCTGCGTCAAGAGTACGGGCTGCGTCCTTCCCGCCCAGTCCCGGTGCCTGCGTGTTCCCGTGGGCTCACAGCATCAGCCTTCATGGATCCGAACGGTGAAGGCTGATGGCTGTGAGTAGGAAGTGTGGATTGTCTACTGCTTTACAACTTGGGAAGCAAATGAAAACCTCCTGCTCATTCCTTCTCTGCAAGTTTGTTTCTTGCAGCTTATAGGAAATTGGGGGCTTGTGGCCTTCAGGGATGAGAAATTAATCTTTCCTGAGAGTTTCTCATGGTTTTTCTTGTACAGTCTCTCTAAGATGCAAAGAAAAACAATGATTGTATTGCTGATAATACCAATGCTTAGGGTATGCTTGTCTTTGCAGCTGACGACTTCTCACTTAAGAAAGGAGAAGTCAAATCCCAGTTCCAGGCTTTTCTCTGCAACTACAATGTAGGCATTGGGATTTTTCCCTCAGCAAGTCTGTAGATGATACTAAGCCAACTGGTGCTATTGGCACACCTGAAGGATGGGGTACTATCCAGAGAGACCTGGACAAGTGGACGCATGCAGTTTTAACAAGACTAAGGGCAAAGTGTGGCACCTGTATTGAGGAATGAACAGATTGAAAGTAGCCCTGCTAAGAACTTGGGGGTGCTGGCTGGTGAGAGGCTGGACATGACCCAGCAATGTGCACTTGCAGCCCAGAAAACCAATCGTATCCTGGGATGCACCCAAAGCAGCATGGGCAGCAGGGAGAGGGAGGGGACTCTGCCTCTCTTCTCCACTTTGGTGACACCCCATCTGCAGGGCTGCATCCAGCTCTGGGGTGCTTAGCACAGAAAGGACAGGGACCTCTTAGACAGACTCCAGAGACAGGTCACAAAGTTGATCAGAGGGATGGACCACCTCTGCTATGAGGAAAGCCTGAGAGAATTGCATTTGTTCAGCCTGCAGAGGAGAAAGCTTTGGGGTGATCTAATTGTGGCCTTCTAGTATGTGAAAGGAACCTAAAAGAAAGAAAGAGAGGGACTTGTTACAAGGCGTGTATTGAGAGAACAAGGCAGACTGGCTTCAAACTTAGAGTAGGTTTAGATTAGACATAAGGAAACAATATTTACTGTGAGGGTGGTGTGGCAGTTGTACAGGTTGACCAGAGAAGCTTAGATGCCCTATTCCTGGAAGTGTTTAAGGTCAAGTTGGATGGAGCTCTGAACAACCTGATGTAATGAGAGATGTCTGCCCACAGCAGGGGGAACTGGATGATTTATAAGGCCCCTTCCAGTCCAAGACATTCTATGATTCATGGTTTGTCTTCAGGACCAGAAGAGTTTTCATAAAATGATGAAAGGTGGCAACAATAAACTTCTGCTGTGGTTCCCTGCCTTTAGTGTTCCAATGACTGTTAAGCATCCCTGAAAATACTTTGTTGTCTTAATGACTGATACTGTGCTGTTCCCAAACATTACTTAGAAAGGACCTCACGTGTTGGGGTCATCAGTCTGGTAACTTTCAGCTCTCTATCTATTTACTACACCATTTTTATGAAAAGGACCATGCAAGTAAAGAGTTTTCCCCCCTCAGTCAAGTAGGATGATTTTGGAAAACCCAAAAAAGTAAAAAACCTGACGAACCTGACAGGACCTGACTGGAAAAATCAGAGGACAAAACCGTGTCTGAATCTGACAAGAAACTGATAAGGTGGCACACTGGTGTCAGGACATTCATAGGAGCAGGCACAGGAACAGGCACAAGCCCATGTCACTTGAATGTACTCCCACAACCATCAGAGCAATCTGGAGGCTTTTTTGTTAAATATGTAAATTAACACTGGTGAAAGAGGAGAACCCATTCTTTCCTCCACTGTGTTCTCCCCAGAAGGGTCTCTGTCCTGTGTTCTAATAAACTAGTGAAAGCCAAACTTCTGAAAGAAAAATTCTGTTCTTGAGGAAGTGAAGAATGCAGAAGGTTTTTATGGAGCTTTTATTTCAGAGTTTTCTGGAACATTGTTTAGACTTGTGACTATGAGTAGCGGTGATTTTTGCTCTTCCTGCCTTACATTTTCACTTTTACACAGTTTCAAGTAGTGAAGTGGATGAACTAGTGTAACAGTTTTTTCAAACAGTTGTAGTGGGCTTCAATGGTCATGCAGAAAGAACTGAGGGGGTAATGTTTTAATTAAAAAAAATCTCCAATACAAATACCTTCCCAAAAAACCCAGTGTGTTTAGAAAAGTCTGAATCAGTTCCCATTAAATTCACTAGTGAAGATGAAAGTGAAAAGAACTTACAAAGCAGAATTAGATGTTCAGGTGAGGAGAAGCCTCAGCCAAACCCCTGCTCAAAGCCAAAGCTGAGAGGTCAGACCAGGTTGCTTAGCCTAATTTGTCCTCTTCTATCATGCACAGAAGTTTTAGAGCACGCCTAACAGATCTGCCACCAGTGATAAATTTGAATCTCAGGAGTCAGATCCTTCCTTTTCTCACTTATACTAGTTTTGTACTTTCTGGGAGTAGATGCAGTCAATCCTGCTCTATATTAGAAAAAGGGGTAGAAAAAACTAGTGCTGTTGAATCAAAAGGGAAAAAAATTATTTGTATATGGTCACTGAATTGCCTCTTAAAGACTATAAATATTTTGTTGTACCTTCTCCTTTAAATTTACAGTGTATTTTGATAGTATGCAACATTTAGTGGATTTTTTTAGTTTATTTGTTTTTTCTTTCTGCTACCAAGTATATGCAGTATATAGAAATACTGTCAATGATGTTTTGAGAGACAAGACCATAAGGGTAGATTTGCTATACATTAGAATTCCTAATAGGAGTTGCAAGTTTCTTGCAGAATTTGGCTTTATTCTGAATTCCTTAAATAAAGTGTTAAAAATCATTGAATACATAGAGTGGAGCTTATCTTGCAGAAACATGCAGTTAAGAGTTTATTTTTTTCCCTCCATCTTTCACAGAGTATTGTGATGAAATAAAAAACCTGTAGCTTGGACACTGGTGGGGGTTTAAAAGCACAACTCTTGTGAACCACTGGGACAGTTGAGATGATATTTCTTAAAAGCAGAATGAAAGCAGAATGAACAGTAAGAGGAAATTGTGTGATTTTTCCAATTTTCCAATACTGGAACTACTTATTTTGACTAAAATATTGTCATTCCCCCACAGTCTTGAAGTTTGCGCTTTTTTTTTTTTAACTGAAAACAAGGATAATCGGAATCTTAGTTGCTTCTGCTTATTCCTATAGAAATTATATGTAATCAAACATGTTTTTTTACCCAGATGAATTTGAGACCTCACTGCTTGAAACATTTGAGTACAAGAAACGTCAAGGCAGGTTCTGTGCTGCAAAATATGCAGGACAGAGGAAGTGGGGAGGCAAAGCAGGTAAACCACCTTGGTGTACTCCCCAGTGCAGCTCTGCTGGTCTGAGCTGTTCTTTGCTGCCCAGGGATGCTTCCCAGGTCTGCCTCCCAGCCTGATGCTGTGCTGCCAGGAGAAGGTAAGACAGCTCTGTGCTGGCAGCTCCTTTCCTACCACAGACTCTGCCAGCAGCCCCCAGGGGCCTGGCAGGGGCCTCTGTGTCTTGCCATAGAGATTTTGAGCTGTAAAGAAGGCTAGGGAAAGAAGAGGGCTATAGAAGTAAATAAAATAATGAAGAAAGAAAGACAGGCCCTGGATCTGTGGAAGAGAGCATGATGGAAAGTGGCAGGGCCACAGTCCAGTGTGGCAGTGTTTGAGGACCAGAGAACTTTGCAGACAGTTTTCTCCTATTTCAGCCCTTTTGGTTACCTAAGGTATCACAAACTGAAATACTTTTCAAGCATTGAATATTCCATATACTCCCATCATCATAGAAACTCTCAGTACCAACCTTCTGATGCTGGGCTAGAATCTAGGGAAGCTAGAAACATTTCAGTGGAACGACCCAGTGTGTCTTTTACAAAATGAAACTTATTTACAGTTTCATCACATTGAAGTCATGGACACTGACTGACAAGGCAAGTGTGTGCTTCCTCTACTAGGTAGGGGATGTTGGATAGTATCTCCCAGAACCAAGGGATTTGTGGAATTCATGCTATAGAAATAGAGGAGCAAGAGATGGAGAAGAGGCAGGGAAGGGAAAGTGCTGGAGAATCAGAATTGCTGCCAAAAGGAGGTGGGGAAATTTCTGTACACTTTCCTCTGTCTTAAATAGCTGCTGCCCTGAACACTTCCATTCTTCTCAACAGAGAGGTGTTTGAAAATTCAGTCAACAAATTCACAGCTCTGAAAACTGGTAACAGCTCAAAGAAGTTGCCATACTTCTACAATTAAAAAGGCTACTACACAATGATAGCTAAGGTTCATGAGGAGACACAGTTTAGGACTTGGTGGTCACTGATGTTGAATAAATATGAGGTCTTTGCAGAAGTTGGAAGGAAAAATGGACAAAATAACTTGATCCTGGAAAGTGAAAACACCCAGTTCCATGTAACTTAACAGAGGAAATTTAGCAAGATCTTTCTAAATAAATGTACCTATCTTTATCTGTGTGTGAAAATACAAAGAGAAATGTTGTGAGATTAGAGTACACATTTCATGCTGAAAGAACAGCATTAAAAAATCCCAAACAGAGACATGGCTTTGTATCTTGAAACTGCCTTAGTACTACATTCCTCCTGTGCTGTATTTCACATGAAACTTTTCTGTAAGAGATGTGCCTTTTACCCCCTTCCTTTGAATTGTTAAATTAGGAGATCAAAAAGGTGGTCATTTTCATACCATAAGAAACTGGGAACTGCGTCAGTCCTGTGAGTTCTCTTAGTGTTATGTGTCAAATTGTATTGTGTGTAACGTCAGTACAGTGGGGCTACTTGATCATTATTACTGCTGCAAATTAGCCTGGGTGGTGGAAAAATGACAGATATGGTGGTAAATTGTGGGTTTTGTTTTAAGTTGGGAAAGTGGATGAAACAAGAGTGTTTGTTTGAGAAAGATATTTCAGTTTTAAACCTGCACTAAAACTCTCTCCATGGCCTTGCTCAAATCACTTAGTGAAAGACACTGTGATTTTCAGTCCTATCAAATAGTATCTTACTATGCAAGAATTCCCACTGAAAGCAGTGGAACTATCCAGGGATTAAGGCATCATTCAAATGCAAATAAAGATGATAGAACAGACTCTTCCATCACCAACTTAAAAATGAGGATAGTAAAGTACATGAGCTGTTCTGGGTGTTGTAAGGATACATTAGCTCATGCTAGCAAATCACTTTGAAGACAAATCCAAATGCTCTACAAATGCTAAGGATTCTGTCAAGAAGTGCAGGCATGTATTCACAGTTCAGAGACACATACCAAAAGCCATCTTTGAGTGGGGAGAGGGCGTTTGCAAGAAATAGGCATCAATGATACAGATGTCTTCAATATCTGAAATGCTGTGTTATAAATACATCTCATAAACACATACAAAGAAAAAAATTCCAAACTGCTTGGGAGAAGTGATAGTATGGCTGCATGAAAGAGAACTTACTCTCTCATTGTGCTGTTTGTTATATACTTGTTAAGTATTTTTGGGCCAAACAGTTCTGAACTGAGTCAGCCATGTGAGAAGAAAAGTAAGAAAAAGCAAACTTGCAATATGAGATCTCCCTTGGTCTTTATGACCATTGGATTTGGTTATTTGCTGAGTCTGTACAATGTGTATTGTACAGAGGTGTGTTTCTCTTGACCAATTGCTATTTCTATGTCCTCCAAAGTTTTAATTTAGTGCATCTTTTAAGATGCTGCGTTCAGATTGGCTACACAATGAAAACCATCATGAATGGTCCTTTGTGGACATGACTGAGAGGCTAGGCTAGCAATGCTTTAAAAAATAAAGCAAAAAGTAGAACGTTTGTAAACTGAGTTATATTTACGGAGGGCATTTTGCCTGACTATTTCAATTATTGACTCACGTGAGACAAATACCCAAGTCTAAATCAATAAACCTGAAAACACTTCTAGTCTATCTCTGTGTACAACTGTGTGACTTAACTCTAGGTCCCATGGCTGAATTCTGAAAATTCAAAGGGAGGGATGACAAAATGTGATGTATAGATTCCTATTTCCCTTCAAAAATTTTAGATCAGGACCTGCTTCTTGTCTAGTGAAAAGACTTTGGGCACTATATACTGAACACCACTTACTTCAGTTTGGTGATACAAGCCCACCACGAGAAACAATTCATGTAATTTTAACCAAATGAATTTACTGCAGTCACTGAAAGTGGGTAGCGTAGAAATTATTGAGTAATAGTATATAAATTAATTGTTTCTCAGGCATTAAAAATTAACTAATATCAGAGCTCTCATGTACATTATTAGGCATTTTTCTTTGAGGCCTACCTGTGTGATAGGTAATCAGAGTGCCAAGAAGGGAAGGAAGGGAGCATTCCTCTGGAGGTGGGAATGATTACCACTAGAATTCTTATATATTAAAAAAAAACATATAAGTAATGGTGACACACCAAGAAACCCCAAACAACTGGTAAATTGTTTCAAAGTGGTACTGTCCTCACCCCAGAAGCCTTTGCTTTTCTACTCTGGGCCTTGTCAGTCAACCAGCAACATGACATCCTCTCCCCTTGTTTTGTTTCCCTCTAAGACTATCCCACAATGACTTGAAGTGCCCAATCTCTTCTAGACTGTGAGTGTAGAAAGCCAGCCTTGGCATAGAACATGGAAACTGGTTCTGCATTCCCTTTATTTTTTCCTCCTTCTTTCCTGTTGTACATATGGCACTTTGTGACATGGTTTTAGTGAGCATGGTGGTATTTGATCAAAGGCTGGATTTGATGATCTTGGAGATCTTTTCCAACCTTAATGATTCCCTATGTCAAAGGTTTTTAACTATGGAAAAAGCAATAGTCCTCATCTTGTATATAGTGCAAAGAAATTTTTTAAAGTGCTAGAAGTGACTGAATCAAAAGCTTTTCTTTGGCAACATCTAATAGAGAGGATGGAATAAAATCCCAAAGGGATTAGTTAGATTTAGTTTGGCTGGATACAACCTCAGAGATTATTGTTTGTGGATTTATCTTGTTCACTCCATATCCTCCCCCCAGGAGATGATCTATTCTGGATTTCCATCCCTGATTTCCATGATACTATAATGAAAATACGATGTGTCATCAGGGTGAGCAATTTATTGGAAACTCCTGTGTAAAGGCAGATCTTGATGGGAACTTCCTAAAACACAGATGCAGAATAATACATCTTATTTTGTGATAGATATATTGTGGACTCTGTGCGCTGAATGGGTGGGAAAAAAATTCCATTTAGCAATGTAGTACTTAAGATGAAATTAAATAGAAACTAGCAAAGGATTTCCCCCAAAGCTTGACAAATACGTACAATTCTCTTTTTTTAGTATCTCGCTGAAGGGATGTGCTACTAGGTTACCAAAACCTCCACAAATTATACACAAAAATAAACACCTTGCTAAACCAGACTGTGTAAAAAATCAAGCACCTCCTGCTAATGATCTGAAAATCTCCTCCTTTACCATGCAGCCAATCTCACCAGAGCTTTGTGTGGGCGATTGTCATAGAAGATATCTCAAGGGCCACCACAGGTACCAAAATTAAGATCCATGCTAGCAAGAGTCTTTATGCCTCTCCCTGCTTGGCACTCCAGTTTGCTGCCTTTTGCTTCTCACCAAAATAAACTTCGAAAGGATAAAGAACCTGGTACCTCGTGGGTGCTTTCAGCAGCTAGTGAACCTGATCTGGGCTTGCAGCGATACCACTTACATCACCGGTGTCTACAATTGTTCCAGCAAAGAACGGCTCAGTGTTTTGGGCAAGTAGCCACTTACTGCTTGGAAAAATGTGGAGACCAAACAAGCCCTGCCTCTTGAGGGGACGCAGAAGGAAAAATCTGGATAGCAAGTGTGGGACTCGAGATGCGGAGAGCAGACAGCAGCACTTAGGGGGCACCTCACACAACGACCCTGGCCCCACCAGCTGGGTGCGGATGGCGCCTCAGCCACCCGGCGCCGCAGCCCCCGTACAGCTCGGTACGGAACGAAGGCACCCGGCTGGAACGCGATCCCACAAGACCTTCCCCGCCGCCGCCTGTGTCACCCCCGGCTCCTTCTCCGGCAGGGGAGGGCGTGGGGCAGGGCCTGCCCGCTGTTGTCCCCGCCCGGCTGCGGCGCAGGGCGGACACGCGTGGGCCGGCGTAGGCGGGCGCGGCGCTGTCTCCCCCGCGGCGGGGCCGGGCGCGGTGCCGGTGCCCGCCGCCTCCGGCTAGCGCCTGCCGCACCCGCGCTGTCATTCCCAGGGCAGCGCCTGGCGGAAGGGAAAGCGCCCCCGCGGGGATTAGCAGCCCCGAGGTGCGGCCGCCCCCCGCCCCCGCCGCGGCTCTGCAGCGCTCCCCACACGCGGTCCAAGCCGCGGCACTGCGAGAATATGACCCCGACCGAGGAGTCCCCTGTTTCGCATCGGGTTAATTCCTAACTGCCTTCCAGTGCGCAGTGCAAGAAACAAAAAACAAACAAACAAACAAAAAACCCCAAGAAACCCCAAAAAAACCAAACCAAAAAAACACCCCCCCTCCCCCACACCAAATCCTTGCACCCTATACAGCAAGAAATTGCTACTTAAGAAGATTTAACCATAAACACTTCAGCATGTACCCGAGCCGAAATATATTTGGAAAGATGGGGGGAGGGCAGTTGTACACAGCTTTCATCAATGCCTGCTTGAAGAGAGACAGAAATAATTAAGAAAAAAAAAAAAACCCTCCCCTACCCCGGCCCGAATAATCATAATATATTGAAATTTCCCAAAGTCTAGTCAGCTGCAAAAAAAAAAAAAAAATGTTTTTTGGTGCTAGAGGATCATGTTGCAGAAGCGTGTGACTGCAAGACCTAGCTTCCTTTCCCTGTTTCCCCGTCTTTTTCCTTAGGTGTTTTTTAGCATTATTATTTGCTTTGGGAGTGAAAAAATCATCTTTACTTCAGTCTCTTGCTAGAGGTCCAGACTGCTTACGTCTGAGCGCCCCTTATCATTTCAGTGAATGGCAATTCAAGCCTTGGTGCTGTTATAGCAATGAAGCTACAGACGTCATTGCCTCCTGTTGGACGTGAGATGTGTCCAAGCATCAGCCCCTTTTGCTTAAGAAAAACTCTTTAACTTCCACACAGCCGACAGTCAAGCTTTTCTAAGATCCTGTGGACCCAACGCTGTATTGATAGAGTTGTATCTTCTTATTTATATGTACATACACATGTGAGAATGTGTATGTGTGTAAGTACGTATGTATAGAGAGAAATAGATAAATTAAAGCTGCAGCTGTACTGCAAGCTCCTCTAAAATTTCCTGCTTGACAGAGTAGCTCTCTGCATCGTTTTGTTAAATACAGCCCGGCGGGAAAGCCATCATCAATCAATTTCGGGTAACAAGGAAGACTTATTGAACACCTTGTTCTCCAGACCCCGGGAAGATGCTGGGCTGCTGGAGCGTGGAAGAGCCAGGATTGTGCCCTGAACTTCACCCACTTGGCAGCAGCTATTCCTAAACAATTTCCCCTCTCTTCCCCTGCCTGTTTGCTTCTCGGACTGACTGAGAATCTGCTCTTTAAAGTTGATCTGAAGGGGAAAGCAGAGACGAGCTTGTGCATAGTTTGGAGGGTAAGTTATGTCCTCACCCCCTCCTCCTTCCCCCCCCCCCAGTCCCTCTAACAAGCTTTAAAATCCGCCTGTAAAGGGTGCAGGTCGGGGTGCCGGGGGACGGGACTTCCCAGGGGAGGGGTCCATCTTGGTCCCAGACCCGAAAGGGTTACAAAGGGAGCGAGAAAGACGGGCTGCAGGGGTACTGACTCCGCGGCGGAGTTTGCAAGGTGCGAATTACCGGTCCTGCTGCCAGCCGGTTGCGGCGCTCCGCAGCCCCGCTCCGCGCCAATCCAGCAGGTGCCGGGCGGGGTGGCCGCAGCCCCCGCCGAGGCGCCCCCGCCGAGGCGTCCCTGCCCGCCGGCAGCCTCCGGGGAGCCGAGGATCTCCGGCACCCAGAGCACAGATTCCCCGGCAGGGAATTTTGCCTGCCTGCACCTGCAGGCTCTTCTCATCCCTCCTCCTCTCACAGTATGATCCAGAGTTTAAAATAAAAAAAAAAAAAAAGAAAAAAAGCACCACCTGCTAACATTTGGAAAAGCAGCAGAGCACTATTACCTCTATCTTTAATTTTCACTTACACACTCATGAATGAGCAAGGACAGGGGAGACCTCAACAGCCCCTCTAGACATGGGACTGAATTGATGGGATTGTGATTTGTAGGATTTCTCCACTTAGTCCCTGCCTCCTACTTGCTCTCCAGCCACTCCAAAGTCTCTTCCCCTCTCTTTAAGCAGCGATTTCTTTCAATCTCTCTCGCTCCCTCCCTGTGTCTCTCTCCCTCTCTCTCTACATACACTCATCTCCCCGGAGAGAGAGAGGAGAAACTCAACTCCCAAACACCGACCAGATGTCGAAGAAACGCAAAGCCCTGGAGGGCGGCGGAGCCCCGCTCCCCCCCGAGGACCCCAGAGCCTGCTTTGGGGCCGGCGAGGAGCAAGGTAGGGCGGCAGAGGCCTGCAGGTGGTCGGGCGGCTGGCGGCCGGCAGCCCACTGCAGGGACGTGCCGGCCTGGCCTCCTGCAGCCCACCCACAATGAGGTGACTTGGGAGCTTAAGCCGGGCTGCTCCCATCGCTGGGTGCAGAACTGCGGGGCTGCTCCCACCGCAGCCACACCGAACTCGTGGACGGGGAAAGGGGGTGGGAGGGTGGCCGAGGGGAATGGCAGATCTGCCAAGCAGTCCAGGCTGCCTTCCCCAACGCAGTTTGTCACTGGCATGGGCATAGCCAGAGTGCCTCATTGATTTGTAGCTTGTGTAAATCGGTTTGCGGTGTGCTCCTAGCCGGGGCAGCAAATGAGCTATAGGCACCTACCATGTATGTTGTGGCTTTGCATGGGTCCAGTTTCCTCCAGCAAGCCCCCGTCCCTGGTACGATTTCAGTTGTGTCACACTGGGGCTTCAAATGCCGTTCTTGTAGTGCACTTTGCACCCAGCTAAAGTTGGTTTTGCTGTAATTTTCAAGCTCCAAGTATTTGTGGTGAAAACTGTTCTGCACTTTTTGACAAAATAATATGAACGTAGCAGCCACGTGGTGTAAAATCAGCTGTGCACATAAGTGTGAGGGAGTTCTGCAGCCGAATTTCTTGTTCAGCCAGCCCAGTGGGTTCCCTTCCTTTGTGCTTATTTTAACAAAGTGGGCCCAGATGAACCAAGCTGAGCTACAGGGCTTGTGGCTGTAATGCAGAGAGGAGAGGAATTTTCTGGTTGGATTATCTCTGGTTGGATTCAGAGCAGTGTTTCAGGCTGTTGCGAGTGGCTCTGGTGGGAAATGGTGGGTTCAGATGATGGTGTAAGTGTGTCTCTGTGCATGCTCGAATTCAGAAACATGGTGTTTTTGCCTGGGTAGGTGTACACCAAGCAGGGAGGGATGGCATGGGTGTGTTTTCCAACAGGGAGACTGTGACCCTTTTTGTAAATGATGTGAAAGATCCTAATGTCACGAATCACCCATACTGTGAAATTCCCTTACCACCATGGATGTGTCTGCTTTTGCAAGGAAATATTTCCAGCACAGTAGTTAGTGTGTTCTTCTGGTTTCATTAGAAAGGATCACTGAAGTTCATAATTTCTCTCAAAAGATATGGTTTAGGGTTTATGTGGTTGTTGGTTTTTAATTGCTTGGCTCTCCCACAAGAAAATAACATGTTTATATTATCTTGCCATTTCTCTGCTTAAGACTAATCTTGACATGGGAGGGATATTTTCAGACCCTGTCAATTACTTTATATGCATGACAGCATTCAATGTTTTTGCAATGTGGAATTTTGCTGCTACTAACCTGGAAAATCTTACCTCTTCATCAGCAGTAGAGGAAGTTAAATACAGAAAGGGGATTCAGCATTCAGAAAGTTTGGTATAGATTACATATAATTTTAATGTAAATATATGCCAGTAGTGGGTGTAGAAGCACTTTACATGTTATTATGATGCAGTGATGCTTGCCTGGTTAGAATTTTTTTTAAGTGCCTTTTTTTTAATTAACTTCACAATTTTCTGTAACACATCTGGTTATGTAACAAGAAACAGAAAACATAATATAACTTTAACACAGAATTGTTCTTTTTTTTATTTCAGTATACACAAAACAAATGAAATGGAGAGTGAAAAAATACTTGATAAAGTATTGATGTGTATCTAAAGGGAGTAAATTAGATATCATTTTCCTCATAAGGTGACACAATGTATTTTGTAAATCAGATAGATTGAAAACTCATGTTTTGCACCTAGATAATCCAGGGTCTTGTCTTTTCTATTGTAGTAGATAATGAAATTAGGCAAAAAAGAAGTAGTTTTATTTCTGAGCTTAAATATATTTTTGTCAACTTCTGTTTATTTTCTTCTTCCCATTTTACAAGGAGGAATGTTGCTTGTTAATTACATTGTCTTTGCCTTTGTAACTGTAGAAACCATTAAGAGTGTGCAATGTATCACAGTCTTGTAAGGAATGTATTTTTGTGTAAGATGGTGGGTGTGAGACTTTCTTAATGCATGAGATGGGAAGGTTTTTTTTATTAAGCTTAACAAAAAAGCGTCTTACTATGAAGCATTGTGGTTTAAACCAAGGTATTAAGCCTGTAAACAGCAGGTTTACTACCTCTGTGTAGAAGGCATACTTGCTAAATTTGGAGGGCAGGTGTGTAGTGTTTGCCTGGAAACATGGAGAAACCATGTAACACCTGGGGTTTAGCATTAAAATGTGTGTGCATGGGGAGTGGGGAGGCAGGGAAGGCGAAATGGGCATACGTAAACCAAGGGAAGAAAAACAGAGAGCTTAGATTTCTGGAGGCTGCCAAATCCTGTGTTCCTGCAGAAGCTGAATGCAGAAGCCTGGCTGTCCTCAGCTAACGAGGTGACTTCTTTCAGTGAAAGAAGTGTGAATGAGTGAGAGCCTGGATCCAGGTCTGCCATCTTATTTTTCTATGTTAGCTGGTCAGGTGAGAGCAGGTGTTGCTAACAGAGAAGTCTCAGACCCTTCTGAGGGTCTGCACTTCCATTTTTAAATATTAGGAGAGTGGGAACTAGTTCTTAGCTGCTCCAGACTGTGCTGGATATTTGGCTAACTGAAGTGTGTACTTGCAGAGTTTCATTCAGCTCTTGTTTATCCTCACTTGGTGAAGCTGTGGGTGTATAGACGCTATGTAGGCCACAATACAGATTTTTCAAACTTCCTTGGTGTGGCTTTGTTTTTATTCTCCTTCAAAGTATTTTATGAAGGACTCTGCAATCCATGCTATAACCTTGCCTTTTATTGTGGGCTCTGATGCTGTCAGTTTCAGCCTCACTGGTGTGGAGAGGAGATAAGGGATGAGGCTGCTCTATATCTCCCAGCTTCTCAGCAGCAACAGCCTGAACCTGTCTGTCTGATTCAAGGCACTTCACTGCTTCATCTTATTAAGAGGAAGCCTCATAAGTCTCCCTCCCATAATCTCCAAAGATACAGTGGCATCTTTTGGGGAGAATTCAGGTTCTTACTTGAGCTGAATTGCTTTTCAGAGGTGCCCCTTTCTTTACTTTGACTGTCCATGAAGCTTAGGGTAATCACACTGGTTTATTTGTACCAATTAAAGTAGCAGGAATTCCAGCAAGGCTGATAAGGTCCTAGCGGAGAAACCAGATATGGTTGTTCAGTGTGATACCCAGCATCGAGGCGGTGGGATTTGTCTGTTGAAACTCAGCTCTCTGTGTTCCCTTTATAGTCAGGAAGCAGAACTTTTCTAGGGATCAATTAATCTCTTCCTGAAGTGGAAGTCTACATTTAGTCAGCAGAATCAGATCTGAGAAGTGCTGTTTCTGCCAATTGAATACAAAAGTAGTCCAAACATCTAGCATGGATGTAGGCAGCTGTATTTCAGCAGATGACTCCTGAGTTTTGACCGGATCTTTCAGGCTTCAGTGCAAGTCAAATGACAAAGATATTTTTCAGCCGAATTTGAAGCAGAGGATTTCCCTTCTGGAATAACCTTTTTGCTCAGAATTGTGGCACAAAAAAACTGAAGAAGGGTCCCCTTTCTGTGAACTACTTTTTTCTATGAATGTGTTGAAAGCCAATGTAGAAGATGTGAAAAGAAGAGGGTGTTGGTTTAAAAACAAACAAATAAAATATGGACAGTTCTCAGGACCAAATGCAATATGATCTTGTGCCTAAATTATACATTAACGCTGTTCACAATTTTCCAGCGGTTTCTGGATAGAGTGCAATACAGTATTTTGTAAATTTTCTTGCAGAGATTTTTGACCATGATGGAATCAAGGAAGCAGTAATCTGTAAATTCTCATTGGACTGCTCTTTCTCAATTTGTATTTCGTATGAAGATAAATCAATGCATTTCTTCCACTTCCCCTGTGGTTGAGTTGTTCAAATGATCTCCATTGTCACAAATATGAGTTATAGTTGAGAGTTTTCTGTGCTTTACAAAACTGGTCTCTAAAGAGAGAATTGTTGCAAAACTCTTCCAGAGACAAAGTTGAACTCCTGTCTGCCCACAAGTAGCTTTTAAGATGTGATTACTTTTTTAAAATTTCAATGGTACTGACCATTTACATAGAAGTTAATCATGCACATAAGGAAATGTTTTCAAGATTTTCATGGTCTTAGCTATTATTAATCAAAGTCCTCTTGAGGGTCAATTCTATGCAAGGGATACTTCCCTAGTAAATAGTAGGGGGAGCAGTTTATACTAAACTATTCTCTCTGACTAGCACTTGATGATTTGTGTGATTGCTTATCATTCCCATTTGTCTTGAAATTTGGTATTAAGTTCTGATTATTATTAAATCTTAATTTGGGATCATCAGGCACAGGAAACCAAGTTCTGCCCTGTTATTTAAGGCTTACATTGATGTAATGACCATCAGAGTTGCACCCAACTTCTGAATTAAAGTTTCCCAAATACTGTCTTCTCAGTACAATTAGCTAGAGTATTTATTCCATTTGTTGTTTTATTAAGCAAGTGAATACTGTATTCCTTAGAGCTCTGAACACTGTAGTTGATATTAATGTTTCTCTGATGCAGGTAGAAAAGCAAAGCAGTTCTTCCCTTGGCAGTTCTTCACTGTGTGTGATTTGTGACTTCAATTTCTCACATAATTACTTTTCTCCATCCTCTGTGTCCTGACCATTCTTTTCTTTCCACTTAGCTTCTGATCCCTGAAACAAACAAGCCCTCTCTGGATCATACTCTGGAAGATCTGGCTAATCAGAGTGAAAGTGTTTAGCAACAGAGGCTTATGTGTTTGTGAGGGCATGGGAAAGGGAAGGGAATTATTGTGCAGCTTGGGTTTTGTGCCGATACTGTAATAACACAGGAAGAAGTGATCCATTCGACTGCATTCACAGGAAGAAGTTTGTGTCACCAGAAAAAAAAAACCCAAAACAAAAAACCAAAGAAAGAATTGCATCAACAGCTTATTAAGGCTTTTGTTAATGGAAAAGAAGCCATGCTTTCCAAAGCTGATTAGCTCAATGTTTATCAATAATTTCCTGTGTTTAATTTTTTTTTTTTTTGTAATCTCTTTCTTCTGAGACAGTCAAGGATCTCCCTTCCAGATGCTGTGAACAATCTATGGGGTCTAACTTTTTCAGAGGATCAGATTTAATGTGCTGCAAAAGATGACAGTTTTATCAACTTACTTCAATTTATGTGAAGCTGCAAACTGAGAATGATGGAAAAATGTAAAGCTAAGGAGAATTCAAAATGTTTGGGAAGACAGATCAGGGGCAAGTATATGTGCTGTTGTTGGAACAGTGTCGTAAGTGTTTTCTGGAAAAAATACCTTCCGCTGGTGTTGCTGCTGTCATGCCACCCCAGCCACTGCATTATAAAGGCTGTTGAGGAGTGTTTCTTTTCCCACTTGTTTTAAAGAGATGTGCTAGTGTGTGCCTTGGAATAAGTTTATGAGCCTTGTTTGAAGTAAAATACAAAGGCTAATATTTGAGCATTATGCTGAGTTGGTGTTTCCATGCAGAAGGGGCGTTTTCTGCCCAGCAGTACAGTACTACCTAATACAGCTTGGTCTTTAGCTAGCAAGTCTTGAGGTCACTACCTGCACTCTAGGGGAAATGCTATCCCAGCTGATGTGAGATGGCAAAGCCATACAGAAAGGGGTGATATTTTAGAACCTGACATAGTTGCTTTGATTGGAAGGTATGACTTTGGGTGAATTGCCAATTTGCCCTATAAATAAATTTGTCCAAACATTTAAAAAGTGGAGATGACTTTTTAATTATTTGTGGGCACTTAGATATTTCAGCTATGCTGGTCATGTAGCATGAATGGTAATGCTATAAAAACACCCAGTGAGACAGGAATTGTAATTTCAGAAAAAAAAATAGTGAAGAAATCTCCTGAGTAGCTATTAAAAATGGTGCTTAGGTTTGTCCTTGAAATGCTGGTTATTTAACCAATCTTGAAGCTTTGTGATAACTATTTGAGACTCTGCTTTGGGTTCCATAAAGTTGCAGAGTGTTTCTCATGATGACAGTGCTGTAGCCTCATTTCCATCTGTGTGAGGGAAAGATGTCCATCCTGGCTGGCCCCAGCTCACAGATGGTGATATTCCAGTGTACCCTAGTACACAGTGTAGACTTCCTAAAGTGTTAACTCAATGTAGCAATTGCTGTTAAATGGAATAAAGTTGTGCAGTTGACTGAGTCCATACCTGGTGGTTGCTCTCTCTCTAACTAGAGAGGCAGTGGGGAAAGAGCAGCTCTGAAAATGACCTTCAATGACGACATTGTCCTGACTGCACAATGAGCCTGAATGGCCTTCCAAAGAGGACTAGGACTCATCTTTGGAGAACCTGGTCCTCAGCTGGACTCTGGTGCTCCCCTGACTGGTTGGGTGCTGCCTGGGAAATGGAGAATCTTGGCTGACAGATGAAGAAGACCCTTGATTTGGTTTGCCTCCTCACACTTGAAGAAAAAGCTGAATAGGAAAGGCAGCATAAAGGGGAGAGAATTGTAAAGGAAATTTAACAAAAAATGTAAAAGCTTTGCAGGTTTCCTTCAACTTCTGGTAGAATGAAAATACGTGTGAATCTCCTGGATTTACTAGGAATGAATTGCATTGTTTTTGTCTGGTTTTTCATAGCCATTTTCCTCCTTCTGCAAATAAATAAATAAATGAAGCTACTTCCCTGTTCCTGGTCAGCAAAGGAATGTGCATCTACCCTTACCATGATATGTGTGAGGGCTAGTCCTGGTCCCCTGTTATAGGGTCCACATTCACCTGATCACTCTGTGTAGACAGGAGGATGAGTTATATTGATGATACCACCTTGGATGGTTTCTGAACATATTTGAGTTCAGCGCTTCTGTGAGGGAAGGGAGGAGAGATGCAAAAGAAAAGTGCCATGAAAATGCAGATGTATTTATTTTTTAAGGCATTGTGTTGGTAATACACAGGAATAGAGACTCTAATCTCTAATGAAGGGCTTGTTCATTAATGAAGTCACTAAGTGTTTTCAGCCTGTGGCCCTAAAGTTTCTGTACTATTTGAGCATAATCCTGTTTTAAAGTTACTAGTGATAATGTAGAAAGCTTGGCAACTCAATGAGCAATAGTTGTGGCTTTATGCTGGAGGAGAAGAGAGATGCTGTCTGGGTGTGATGAGCTGGAATACAGTTGGTTTGTGTGTTATCACTTCAGTCCCAGTGTGATGGCTAAAAATGTTGATATTTAAGGTGTGCCCACACCTTGGGCAATTGAGCTTGTGTGCTCCTAAGTCCATTCCTAGTATGTCTGATCACATATGGAATGAGCAGCTGTATTTCAGGTGTCAAGCTGTATTAAAGTCACCCAAACTGTGTTTTACTTGAGTACTGTATTGGAGCTGAGGGGCAGCTGGTAATTGATTGATTCTTACATTTTTGTTCAGTTTGTGTTCGGCCCAGATATAATATGGGAAAGTTAAAATCTGTTCATTATAGATAAGAGGTGGAGGAGTCATATATGATAGCACTACGAAGTAATAGTTATATCAAATAGTTCTTTTCTTGTAGTCATGATTATGCCTTTGTTTTAGTCTTATGTAGGTTATAGTATTGTGTTAGGTTAGAGTAACAAATCTGACTGTTCTAAATCGGGTTGGTTTTCTAGGCTTTGCCCATGCCAAGAATGATTTATTTTTCTCTTTTACTGTTTATCTATCTGCAATTTTTTTTGGTTACACTTCCTTTAGTATAGATACAACCAAGATAGGCTTATGCAATAATTATTATTCAGGCTTTGCAGATCTGCTCTGTATATTGTTATTCACTTTCCAATGTTATGTTTTGGAACTAAAGATTGCAAATTACTAAGTTCAGATGGTACATATCTGTTTTAAACAAAGTTTAGTCCATGCAAGCTCTCCAGCTGTCTTTGGGGGAAAAAGCTAATGACTTATAGGTGGGCTTCAACTTTGTGTGACCTGGCCATAAGTGGGACTAGGAGCATTGACACCTAGAGGCTATACAGAAATGATTGAATCAATGGTCTTCCTACTGCTTTTCAGCTCTTTTGTGCCATCTATATAAGACTGCAGGAGTACTTATAGTCTCTTTCAAGGGCCAACCTAACACAGCTGCATTGTGGAAAGTCTTGTCTGGGAAGTGATAACTAACAGCTTAATGTGCCTGCAGAGCATGAAGAGTATCCTCGTTTGTGTGGAGTGAGCTGTGGACTGTTCTCTCTTCTTCGCTGATCTTCCTTGACTTCTTAAGAACCTCAGTAATTTCTTGGAAACATGATAAATGTTGTGCAGGCCAATTTTTGCATTCATTAACTCCAGCGCCGTGTTTACAGTGTTTTGGAGATGTTGGTGGATTTTTTTGTTTGTTTTGCTTGATTCTCTTCACAGTACTTGAAGAACTGCAGCATTTTCTTGCAATGAAACTTCCGATTCCAGGAGGTGGTGCTGTGGCCCATGTAGGGTTTTATGTAGGGTTTTGAGTCGGGTCATGGTACCTGAAAAAGGTTCATTCTTAGTATCCAGATACTTCTCTGCAGAAGGGCCTATTTGAATGTTGGCTATTATTGTATTACTTGCCTTTGACTTGCAGAGCCTGTTAGTTTCAAACTGTATATGCTTCCCTTGGCCCTTGAAATTGGGACACTTGAAAGTGGGATTTCAGTGCCATATGCAAGAACCACATGCTGAGCTTTATGCAAGGAGTTGAAGGTGCACAGGAGACATAAGAACTTGACCAGAAGAAGGACCTAGCGGGCACACTGACAATGTCAGCGCACAGCCCTGCAGATTCAAAATTGCGCAGGAAGGTAACTGTGACCTAGCCACACACCTTCCTTTGTCACGTTTGGGGAAGGACACTCACTGCAGTTAGTCTGCAGTGATAGTTAAAAAGCCACAGGTCATCATAATTTTCTCTTTGCTCTGTGAAATACAAAGCCACAGTCCTGGCTAGTGGTAGCTAGTACTTGCAAAGAAACCTGCATATACACCTCTGCTAATGCTGCAGATGTAGCTTTGGAAAAGATTTTCATGAAGATGTGAAGCTGCTAAATTGAGGGAAGCGGTAGATTAACACTGGGAAGAGACCAAAGTAGTTTTACATACATGCATATATATATATATATATATATATATATATGCTGTATACAACAACTTTTTTTTTTTTTTTTTTCCTTTGGCGGGGGGGGTGGGGGGTTTGAAGAACCAAAGCATCTTTTGTCTAGGCCTCAGAAGCTAATGATGTAAGTGGTTTCTTGTATGCCGCTGCCACATTCTCACAGAATGCTTTTGACAGATGCCATTCATTCTGCAACTGCAATCCAGGCATTGGGCACTCCCAAGATTTTCCTTGGCAAGGCTATAACTTGTTCCCTTCTCACTCCCAGGTAACTGGACAGTAATTAGGAAAAGGCTGTGCCTCACTGGTTTGTAAAGACAGAAGATAGGTGACACTTAACCTTTTTGAAATCATTAAAGAATTATAGCAGTAATTTTTGGCTGGGAAACTGCAGTATAAGCAGTGCTAGTCCTAAAGCATTATATATTTTTAATTTGGGATTATAATAGGCTAGGACAGGAAAAATAGAAAATTGTAAAGCTAACATGAAAGAATACTTAATTTTTATTCAGGAGACTTTTTGGCAAAAATCCCCTGGAACTGCACAGAACCTACAGATTTAAGATGTCTTTGCACAGCCAGAGGCTGAGATCATGGCTGTTTAACTACAGTTGGATATTCTCATATCTGCCAAGTTTAGCCTTAAATAAATAAATGAATAAAAGGTCAAGCTTCATGCTTTGTTCAAACTCTTGAAATGGTTCTAACTTAATATTCTAGACGACAGTGACCTCCCTTTGAAGATTCTGTCCTCCTGCTCAAAATCCTGCATGGAACCAAGAAAGTAGCTGTTTAAATGAAGCCATGAAATGTCTGAAGGTACTTTCTGGAGTCCTTTTAAATGACCCTGGTTCAAGAAATATGCCCTACTTACTGCCAGGAGTTCAGTAAAGTCAGTCACTGGAAATCTATTAGTTGTGGGCAATTGCAAGCATGCAATTGCCCCAACATTAACCCACAAAAAAGAAAATTAACACAGTTAAGAGTAGTTCTTGTCAGAGAAAGATGAACAAATAGGAGCAGAAGCTGAGTGGGAAGATTCTAGCAGCAGAAGGGAACTGTAAAGATCATCTGTTCAGACACTCTTTTTTTATTTCTCCCCCTGCAAGTCCCCAGGTATCTCTTTCTCTCTTACTCATGATTTTAAAGACACAGATGCAAATATACCTAATTTGCTACTGTGAAATCTGTAATAACAATCAACTAGCCAGGAGGCAGTTTTCAAGGACCACTGTGATTGAGGGTAATGTTTTTACAATGAGGTCATGTCCAAAGGCAGCCTCAGCTGATGGCAAATTTGTATTTGAGCACTGAATAAGCACCTTGTCTTGTGTGGTCCCTGCTCCAGAGAGGCTGTAATCTAATAAATCTGGAACACAAATCAGGCTGTATTTTTTAATTTTTTAATTTTATGGGTTTTGGGTTTGTTTTTATTGTGTGTTTGGAGTTACTGTGTTCTTTCTTTACCTCCCTCTATTTACTCATCTCTTCTCTTAATATATCAGCAAGCCCGTTTTTTCAAAAGTGTTTTTTTTTTGACTCACAGAAGTACTATCAAGTTGTGTGAAGACAAACACAAGATCAACAGAAGGGAAGCAGCAAATGGGACAGAGTGTGTTTTCTGGTAGGTCTGCAAAGAGAGTAGGAAGCCTGGTCTGCTTGCTCTTATCTTCTCATTTATTCACAGTTTTCTCATACAATTTCCCTTTTCCTCAGAAATGTCCATCTCTGAGAAAGTTCAGCATCTGTGCTTTGTGACACTGTCACTGTTCAAATGGCAGGATGGGGAGCAAAGTACCCAAAAGCAAACAAACTCAAGTAGGATTTGGCCAGAGTGTTTTGCATGGATACCTGCAAGCCAAAAAGCCAAGGAAAAATGTCTCGCCTTGTGCTGTGTTCATAGTCATGGCAAACCACAGAAGGTCTCACGTGGCATTTTGTGAGCTGCAAAGCAATGAGCTGTGTTTCCAAGTACCTACAGGCACTTCAGGTCTTGCAAGCTTGTTGCGACTCGTCTTGAATGACACCAGTTTGTTTATACAAATTAAAATGTGAAATAGCTCATAGCTCTTTCAGATACTGTAAGATGGTTCTTTGCACTGTATTACCATTTGAAAGTGACTCTTCACTGAGTTTAATATCCTATCTTCTTTTAATAAAACCAAAAGTCAGTATTTTTATAAGTAATTATATTAGACATACATAAATTCTTTTTTGATCAACCTTTCTGTTTGAAACTAAATTTATTTGAAAATAACCAAATGTTCATAGTATTTTAATCTGCTGTGACAAATTTTTGTACTACCCCCTAAAAAGAGAAACTCATTGACTTGTTAAAACACCTTTCTGGGGGATACTTAGACACACCTTTTTTTTGCCATCAGAGAGTATAATTTTAGGGTGGTTGGGTTTTTGTTTTTTTTCCTGCTGTCTACTAAATATAGTCTAAGGGAAACAAAACCCACTTGTTCATCACAAAGAATGGTTTACTCGTGGGGTGGTTTTTTTTGGTTTTTTTTGGGGGGGGTGGTGATAGTGATTGTTAACTATAAAAAAAATTAAAACTGTTTAAAATTTTTGTACATTCCATGTTAAATAATTTAGAAAAAGATAATGGGCATGGGTAAGTGTTACTGAGGAGGACATCAGTAAGGCTATAATAGTACAAGTTTACTGTAAAGTTGTGTTTGACCAGTGAAGCTCTTTGCTGCTAGTTGTGGTGTTAAAATGTGGATGAGTTTACAGCATGGGTCTTGAAACACAAGTTGAATTTTCTTCCTTACAATAAAGAAAAAATAATGATTTTTATGCAGATTTATTGAGAGTAGAAATCCTGGAAAAAATCCAGTCCACTGTGACTTTGTTTTACAGCTTGCTGCACCATATTACTGTTTTTCCAAGTTGTGTTACTACTTTTTTAGTTTTTATGTCTAAAATGATCCTACAAATTCTCCTATGGAACACTGTCTGGGTTCTCCTTCTCCAGTTTTTCATGCTTAATTTACAAAATTTGAATTGCTACAATAACGTATAAGCTAATGATTTTCCTTAACCTTTTTCTTCCATCCTCCAGATGTATCTGGAATATTACATGATACAGAAAGTTAATTTGGAAATTAATGAGCTGGGTTGGACTATTTGAATTCCTTAACTACTTGGATATTAGCTGAGGGAAAGATCATGTCAGGTCATCACTGGAAACTGCTGGCACAGCTCTGATTTTCAGTAACTTTTAGTTCTCTTAAACTTTTTCATTTTATTAGAAATCAGAGAGATTAAGTAAGTGCATAAAAGGGGATGCCATGGTGGTGCTGTTGCAAGTGCTGTTGAACTGTACAGGTATGGTACCAGCGGTCACTAGAGATGGAATATGTCTGGAACATGCTATTTGTAAAACTTCAAAAGTTATTTCTGAAGTCCTGTTTTTAATACTTGTAATGATATGCCTACACATTGTTAATATCAGGTTAGGTTTGTGGGGGTTTTTTGTGGTTTTTGTTGTTAGTGTTTCTGTGGTTTGTTGTGTTTTTCTTGTAAGTAGTTTTTTTGTTACTTAACTATCGAGCTATGTCTCAGAAGACTCCACTTATTGTTATTCAAATTATGACCAGATATGATGGGTCTTATGCTATTATGTCCAACCCTTTAGCTGAGGTCAAAAGTTCAGGTCAAGTTTCCAAGGTCTCGATGAACTTGGAAAAAGCTGATATTCTCTCTTGTCATCTGTTAATTAGTGAAGAGCACAAAGACATCAGGGTGATGCTAAATAGCCCCAAAGGTCTCTTTGTGCTGCCTACATGTAATTGTACACATCTTTGTTAATTTTGTTTTTTCTGCTTTTTCAACCTGGTAAAAACTCCTCTTCTTCCTCCTTCTCTTTCTAAATCTACCTTGCTTTAGAGAGCATGGACATCTTGTCAGATCTGGGGCTTGGTAAGTAATCTGTTAGGAAGTGAAGAGGGAAAGAGAGATGAGTTTTGGTGTCAACTCCCATCTCATTCTGTAGACTGAATTTTGCAATTTCTTACACTGATTTGTTCCATTTGGGCTTTTTTATTTTGAAGTCACCTGGAACTTTGTCAGGCTAGCTACAGGCCAGAAGAGATTAAGAGATACTTCTAGTTGCTGGAATCTGTCAATTTTTTTTTTTTTATTTTTTTTATTTCTTAAAGATGGTAACTTCTACAAGTGATATGAGTTGGCAATTTTAGATATTATATTGATAATTAGCTTTCTTTTCCAAATCAAAATTATTAAGTGCAATAATTTGAATTTTAGCATAGCTAGGAATATAATTTTATTTCTGCTATTCACTTCATCCTTGCTGACATGGTACAAAATATAGTACATTAAATAAGCCACATCCTTACATAGGGAAAATTGTTAAAGTTAGAAATATTGCATTGGCCAAAACAATTGGGCTCTGCTTAACTGATCTAGAGCAACAAATAATGTTGCTTGGGAAAAGCAGTTTGAGATGAACATTCATTTATTGTTCTCAACCCTACTTGAGCTGCTTGGACTACTATGAATATTCTTGATGTTTAAGATGATTGACTTGAATCTGGCGTGAGACTCTAAGCGACAATTATCAAAATAAATACTTCCTTTTGAATATAGTGTGTAACAACCCTCCATGTTTTTATTTAATAAGCTGTTATGGCATATGGATGTTTTCTGTTGTCTTTTCATGAAATTTTGACATTTGAAACACGTTACACATGTTGTGAGTGTTCTTTCAGTGCAGGAGGTGAACTATCCAAATTATTGTAAGTGGGTTTCTTTCTTTAGTAGGAGTTGTAAGCAATCATGTTCTCTGCTGTAATTGTTCTACCTACAAATTATTTTGGGAGTCAGTTACTCTTTGAAAATCTGGCTTTGGAGTTTTCCAGACTTTTTTTCCCTTGTCTGGGGAGATTTTCTTTGGCCTCCAAAGTGGGTTGTTAATTTTACGGTAGCTTGAACAGATGCTTTATTTCAGGGTTACTGGCTTCTCCTTCTTCTTCTCGAAGTGACAGACAGCTGGTATAAACAGACCCTTCCCCTTGGAAAATCCTTTGGATTGCCTTGAGATGAAAGTGAAGGGAGGAGTGTTTTTTTGGGGAGGGGAGGGAAGGGCAGGATTGTTTGGTTTTAAATAAAATGGACATTTGAGACATACTTCATGTTGTGTTTACTGGAAGTATGTCCCAGCACTAGGATATACTGGAGGGGGACTATCACCAGTTAAAGCACTGAGCAGTGTCTGCTTTAAGAAAAGAGCCCTTATTGACTTTGTTCCCTTTGTGTTTTCACATGTGTGTACGGATCAAAGAAGCAGGTTCTGTCAGTGGTTCATGGCAGGATAGCATTGGAAAAGAGAAGACTAAATGCTTTTCCACTTAGATTATTTAGGTCTTTCTTATATTCTAAGTAGAGACCAATGACAGCCTGAGAAATGTTACCTGGTGTTTCCTGGCAGGCTCACTGAACATCCAAGTCCTAGGTATGAGGAGCAGCTTCCATGGTGTTCCAACAAAAAAAACCAAAAAAAAACCCCAAAAAACAAAAAACAAAAAAACAAGCAAACAAAAAAACCCAACAACAAAAACACCCCCCACAAAACCAAAAAAACCTCACCAAAACTGAGAGCAAATTTTGTAGTAGGTTTGTAACAGGAAAAGGTTTTTCCTGATTTTTGCTAACCATATGGACCACTTGTCATTAATATTTAGGTTGAAGTCAAAGACCACAATCTCTCAGCCACCTTTACAAATAATCTCTCCACCTATAGCGATCTGCTCCATTGAAATAGTTCCATTCTGGCCTTTTCTGTTGGAAACATACACAATTTGTCACTAGAAGGTTTGGGGACCTCTCTAGGGATGAAGCAGTAGGATAGCATTTGGGGGTTAGCCACTGTCCAACCATCTTTCATTTGCTGGTATCTCTCCAGGGTAATTAATGGTCCCTTTCCTTTAAGACTTACACACAATTCAAAAGTAATGGTTATTACAACAGCTGAGTAAAAAAGACCTAAGGAGAATATAATGGAACTTTTTTCATTTGCTGCTAACAGTCTTCATACGATTTTTTTTCCCACTGATAATTCTAAGAATCCTTATTACTTGCACAAGTTTTCTGTCTTAGTTTAGTTTCTACTAGGGCACAGACACTACCTACAATTAGGTGAGAGGTGTGTGGTGTGAAATGTGAAAGAAGCTTGACATCAAAGAAAAAATCGAAACACTAATTTCACTGAGGTAAGTTGGTCATGGAGCAGACAAGTTTCTCTGTCCTGAAATTTTCTCATGCCATTGCATGTGCCTTTAGCTATATGTGGTGAAGACAGGCAGTTCTAGGGAATTTGCTTGCAAAAAAGGATGATATGCTTGAGGGTTTTGCTTGCCTAAGCTCACCCTGTTTTGCAGTAACACTCTAAAGTGTGCTGACTAGTCCTGCTGAAAGTGTATGCTTCCTAAACTTTTAAATGTTAGTTTCTCCATACTTTTCTTTCACTTGTTAATAAAACAATTTAGTTGCCTGCAGAGATTTCTCAACTGTGGCTCCATTTTCCAAAAGAGGGAGGTGCCCCCTTTCCCAAAGTCTTTGCTATAAGTCACAGCCGTAGTAGGTGATGTTACCCAAGTACTGTACAAACAGAAATCATGCAACAATTTATTTTTCAAAAGGTATGCAGACACTACTCCCTCTTCCTTCCCCCTAATAAAGTTGTTATTTAGGTAAAGCTGGAATCTGGATCTATCTAAGCCTTTCCTAAAATGTGTGCCAACTTAATAATCTTTAGAAGAGAGCAACAAAACATCCACTACGTGTTGGTTCCTTTCTTAGGCATGGATGTGGGCTTGGTCCATGCTGAAACTCTGTAGTTTCATTTGGAGACTTCCCAGCATTGGAGATGCTGAGGTTTGTCTTTAGGCTCTGTCTTCAGAAAGGAATTTGCTCCAGTTTTTCAGGACTGGTATAAGCCCCAGTGTGGCACTATCACCCTCAGAGGTCCTGAGGAGTCTCTGGTACAAAAGATAGGTGTGAACTTCTGTTCTCATCTGTGGAAAGAAAGAGCAGTGGTTTAAAGATTTAATTTAATTGGGAGATTTAACATTTAATTGGGAGACCTATTTCACAGCCTTTAATAAACACCTTTGGGAGCAATAGCAACCTTCTGCACTGGTTATGGGGGGGGGGGGGGGGGGTACTGTTGCATTCCCTGAAATGTTGAAAATACTTAAGCCTTGCGTTTGATGCCATTCCTTCCAAGTCCAGCATGCTGCTTTCAGCAGCACTTCTGAGATCTCTAAAACAAGGTGGTCTTTTTTCTTCTGTGTTTTGTCTGGCCTGTCTTTTACACACCAAAGCTTTCAGTCTTCTTTTAGACCCTTCTGTCCTGAGACTGTATTTTGAGAGGTTTTCCCCAAACAATACAATTGCTTCTTCCTTTTTCACCTATGAAATGAAAGTATAGTCAGTCAAGGTTTTGAAGTGTAGGTTTCTTTCTTTTCTTCTTCTGATAACTACTATCTCTTTTAAAAAATATTCTTTCTCTGTGCCCATTTGCCTAAACACTCACCAATCAGAGACCAGAGAAGGGTAAAGTTATGAATGAAAAGGAAAATCTGTGGTGCTTACTGATTTCGGTGGGTAGTTTGCGGTATGCTGCCTGTTGCAAAACGTGTCTTAGCCCTGACTATGCAATATCCAACCTTGGACTGCTTGAGGCCTGACTTCTGTAAAGAGAGGCAAAATAGAGCCTTCAGTGGGGCACATGGCAGCAAAAAGAGAAGAGATGGAGTGGAAAACAAATTAATGTTAGGTAGGCAGCAGCAAAAACAATGGTCTATTTGTGAAAAGTGTATTGCTAGAAAGGCTGACTAGGGTGTCTGGGGTTGATATGGGACATATTTGCTTTGCTTGGGTTGGGAGATTAAATAGTGACAGATGGTTCACATGGTTTTCTGATGCAGGAGAAAGTATGAAACATGTCTCTGTTTGTGTGAGAGAGCGCCAGAGCTTGGAGGATTGATTATGTGTCAGAAGCTTAACATGTGAGTGCAGTGTTTGTGTGCAAGCATGCAAAGGCAGGAGTGTTTGTATCAAGGGACATGTGTGTGAGAGAACTTGTCTAGTGGTGAACAGACGTACACTAGGAATATTCTCATGTTGATGTTGTAGTAAGAGAGAACCTGAAACATATTTGTGTAGGCTGGTTTTGTTGTGATTTTTTTTTTTTTTAAAGCTGATGTAACTTGCCTCACTGTAAAAATAGAAATGCTCCAAAGATTTCCTTGCTGAAATATTCTTTTCTGCAAATATTACAAGTTCATTATTTTTAATAAAGCATTCTGTCATAGGACATAAAAATTTCTCTTCCTATATTTTAAAGTATGATGAAGCCAAATTTTGCAGTACATACCTAAGGCATAACATATAGAAAGTACTTAATTTGTGGACCATTACATCATGCTTTGGGTCATGTTGTGGCCAAAGGTTGTGGTTTAATTTACCAAAAATGTATTGTAATCACATTGAAATGCACTTCTTGAACTCTCTTACTGTTGTTTTTTTTTGGTTTTTGGTTTTTTTATGGCCTTATTTTTTAAGTTTTTCTTTTAATTTTTACAATAAGAAAGCAGTCACACGTGTGCATTTATGGGGCACAGTGGACAAGGATCTAGAATTGCCAGTAATCTGTCAGGAGATTATAGTTCTATCCACAGTTTTCCAGCCATGTTATAAAGTATAGCTATATATATTGTTATTATTATTATTACTATTAGTTGTTGTTGTTGATATAGTATATAATTTAATTAGATTACTTAGCAAATAAATGTAAATCAAGGTTTGACCAATAGTGCTATGGCTTAAAAATTACTGTGGAGGATGATCAGATTGTACATGTGCTTTATGACTGCTTCGTAGCTGTGCAGGTCAGTGAGAGTACATTGAAGAGCAAAAGCAAAGATATAAAATTTGGACAAACTAAGAATAAGTTTTAGCAAAGCCAGTTTGATGTTATTCTATTTTCCTATAGTGTTTCCTCTGTGTTTTATCATCCTTCTCAAACCTGCTCTGTTCTTTCTCCTCATTCGTGGTCAGAGCATTAAACTTGTTCTGGGAAATCTTCTATGCAAGTCCCTAGATTCTTCTACGTATAACACAAGCCATCCTTCAGAAATTGTTCTGGCTTCTTGGTTTTTTCTTTTCCTGTGGTTGGGTTTTTTTTTTTTTTTTTTTTGTTATTGTAGGACAGCCTTTGATGACTTTTCTTGTTTACAGCAAGTTCACTGCAACAAAAACTATATCTATGAAAAATTGAAACTCCATGCTAGTACAAAGAGTCTAGTTGCAGACATTAGTGTAGGAGCAGTTTGGTGGGAATAGGAAACTGAACATTTTTGAAGGATGGCCTCACTTTGGCTCTCAGCTTACTGAACACACTGTAAACTTTTTTTATTCTAACATATGTAAAAATAGCATGCCAAGAACAGCCAGAGAGAGAGGTGTTGAGCATGAAGTTAGGCTATTCTTTTTTAAACGTATTAGATAGTCTGACATGTTAGGAGAATGTGTTCTGCCACAGTCATACTGCTCCCCAATCAGCATTATCCTGCAAAGCAGGGAAAACCATTCAGTGGGAAACCGCCTGGTCAGAGTTGGGTGTGATGGAGAAATCACCTGGAGGCGTCCATAACTACTATGTGCCTCAGGAGTATCCTGGCATGCTGCTTGGAACACGCAAAACAGTTCAAGCAGGAACTGGTAAAATTACGTTGTGTTGAAAGGTAGGAGGAAAGGTCTTGACTGTTCAGGAACAAAAGAGTTGATGCTGGACAGCAGATGTAGCTATGTGGTCTCAGGTGGTCTTGGATCCTCCCAAAGAACAGGCAAACTGTTCTTAAGTGAGGAAAGAAAATTAGAGGAGCAGCTTCTGGTGCCTGCCAACAGAGGATGAATTTTTACTCTGGAGCAGAATGATGTAAACCTGGCACCATGATGTTTCTGTACATCCTTTTAAACCTCAGGACATGAGAGGTGTAAAAGAGCTGTTCTCATTTTACCTCTTTGGCATGAAGTTAACGTTGACCCTTGATTGCTAAATTATTTTGCATGCTTCCATACTATTGGAAAGTCAGACAAAGCTGACAGAGAATAAGCTGCTTTTCAATAACCTTTCCCTTTCCCCCCCCCTTCATTGTATCATCACTAAGTGGTTTTGTACCTTTTTATTATTTTTGTCCTCTTGCTTGCAATCTCTCTGAATGTGTCTAGTTACTCTGCTGTGATTAGTGACATGTGGCCTGGGTGAGTTAATTGATACCTCATTTGACTAATGTTTATAATGTTTCTATCAGAAGACTGGTGCTCTGTAGATGTCTGTCTTGTCTACCTTCCCTCTTTAGGAAGTATGCAAGTTCCTATTCTCCATGTTTTTAAGAGTAAACCTTTAAAAGCAGACATGTAAAGGTTTTACCTCACTTACTCTCAGATTCTCTGCTCCAACACTGTTCCTCTTCATATACTTGAAGATATGCTATTGTTCTGGTGTAGATCTGAATTTCTGCAAATTTTGAGTGGAAGAGTTGAGACTTGGTCTGAAAATTGCCAGAGCTTTTACTGAATGACTGGGTTTCCATGTTACTCTCTTGAGTCTGTGCCTTCCAGTGTTTCCTTATGTATATGTCAGCAGTGCTTACACACTGTGGTTGTGAATGTCAATATGCAGTTAGACTGGTTTTGACCCAGTTTTGAAAATCTGGAAGCTTTTTTTCCTCCTTTACCTATAAATTATTTAAAAAAAAATTTAAAAATGGAAGTCTTGTTAATTCAAAGTATTTTCTTTTTCATTCTGAAATGCCTTCCTAGATTGAGACTGGTATTTGTGTGGTTTTGATAAATGGCAGTTGCAGTTACTTAGCTGTTGCTCAGTAGTGTTAACTATTTTTCATATGTCTGATGGTTCTCTGTCACTCTTACTTTCAAAAGCTTGATTTAAAAAATGCTTTCACTTTCAAATTGAGCCTTTTTTTTTTTTTTGGTCACAATCGGGGCTAGTAAATTTGCTTAAGTAAGTCAGTGATGACTTTGATTTCAAGTTATTTCACAAACTTGTCCCCACATGAAAGTCAATGTTTAGCCCTTACAAGTTATAAGGAAGCACTAAACTGTTTCTTTTTCTACTGATCTGTGGAATTAGTTTGGAAAAGTTTTGAGTAGCCAAGCCAGACAAATGGCTGTTTCTTATATACCTCCTCTTCTGTTTTCATAATTATGGCTGGTTTTTTCTTTTTCCTATGTGGAGGGGGGAGATGGCGTTTTCGTAGAATGACTTTTATTCTTTTCATAGAATGATTCATGCTTTCATAGGATGATTTAATACAGGATAGTAGTTACAGTGAATCAATTTGAGATTTCAAAAGTTGAGTCATGCAAAATAGGATGGCATTTCAGAGTAAGACAAAATATAATAAAGCATGAGAGTTATCAGCACACAGTGCTAGAAACTGTACAGGAAAAAAAATATTCCCCAGAATTTGTGATTCAAGCTGACTGCCTGAACATGCTGGAAGATACTTGTAAAGACTAAAACTCACTCAAAATTCTCAGAACTTGCCCCTGCAGTTTTTGATCTGGCCTTGTTGCAGGAAAAGTATGAGCAAGCTTCTTTAAAACCAGACATCTTGTGCACATTCTCACATAGGATTCAATATTTCATAGTTCTCAGTTCAAAAGAGAAATAAGATCTGATGGTATTGGGTATGTGTCAATATAGGAATTTTAATGCCTTAAAATGAAACCCAGAATCTGAAATATTTTTGTTCATGGAATTTCCTTTCTTATAATTAGCTAATAGAATGCCTTGGGAATAAAGACTAGTTCTCACAATAAGCATGTGTGAACTGGTCTCTGTTAATTGTTAAAGAATAAAGTTTTCACATTTGCATAGCTGAAATGTTAAAAGTTCCTATAGTGGTTCTGAAACAGAAGTGAAATGTAAAATCTTGCATTTGGTGGTTTTGGCAAAGACTTAGGTAGAACTGACTTTTCTTAATCAGTGAAGACTGTTTTTGAACGTAATAAATGTTAACAGTTTTGTTAAGTTTTGGTTCATATTCTATAAAGATGCTTAGAACATTTTCTTTCTTAGTGATGGCCAAGTGACAACAGGGCATGAGCACTCATCTTTGAGTTTGTTCCACTGTGATGGGGATGTAGTTACGAAGAGAGGCTGGTTTCTAAACTACCAAATAGGCTGCTTTGAGAAGTGGTGCTTGGCTCAGGACTGTTTCTTATGAGGAAGTATGTTTGTCACTTGTCTCTCTGTCCTACTCCCCTCTTGTCTTGCTCAGAGATATGTTGAATGACTTCCTTGCAGGCAGGGCTGGTTGGAGGACCTGTGAGATCGTTTAATAGACTTTGTCTGCTGTGGCAAAGCCAGAACTGTCTTTTTTGGAAAGTACTTGCTTTCATCTTGACATGCCCACCTTTGTTTCTGCTGCCAAACAAAGCACGTGTAGTAGAAGTTCATTGCTCTTTCTTTTTTTTCCAATTGCCTTCAACCAGTTTCCTGTGGTAGTGCTCTCATTTTGGGTAATGTTTTGCAGCCAGGGAACTTCATCACCCCTGTGTGATGTACCAAAAAATGGGTGCTGGATATTGAGGAAACAACAGGGAAATTTGTTTTGGGAGGATCTGTGGAACATGGAAAAGGGAACTTAATTGGTGTATGTAGGAAAAATATAATTTCCCTTAGGAAAAAGTTACACTGATTTTATTAGTCATGTAACCAAGACAGTTCTGTAGACATTAATTGTTGTTAAAGTGGCTTTTAAAATTAATTTAATACTTTTAATTATACTTCAGTTTTTCAGATAGAAGAAAACAGAGTCATTGTGTTGATGTGGAGGACTGGAAAAAGACTTTTTTTTTTTTTTTTTTAAATCTACCTCCTTTTTTCTTTCCTTCCAGCTTCCAGGAAGAAAGAAACGTTTTCTAGCTAAATACTGTTTCCAAGTGTTCCAAAAAAACACTTGCAACTTCAATGGTTTCTACTTATTTGTGTTAAACATCTGTGGCTTTTCTTGTCAATGAACATTTCAGACAGCTCTAGACTGTGTTCTTAAATAATTTACAGTTAATGATAATAATAACAACAATTAAAAAAAATTATGTGACCTGGACATTTAAACTCATTCTCCTTTATCCACTACGGTCTTAATATATAAGGCTGTGAAGACAGAAATTTCTTCATGCTAGGGAAAACCATCGTATTAACTTTTAATTTGTCAGCTGTCTTTAATGACAAAATATTGCCTATTTTAATAGATTCAATATATTAAATAATAATCATAAAACTGTACTCATTGCAGTATGAGAGGAATTGCTCATATCGCATCAAACTGTTTAAGATAGCTGTGTAGCTCTAATTCTAAGTTACTTTAATTTTTATGTGTTATATGAGGGTTTTGTCCACCTTCCCCCAAAATTCAGTTTGGTTATTAAGAAAGCAGTTCATGTCCTAAAGGGGTAATATGTAAAAAAGGCAAGAACTCTATCATTTTGGGGCACAAGTCACTAATGATGATTCCCATCTCTTCCAATTTACAGATGTCTTACTGTAAGACATTTAATCATAGCTGGTCAGCTTAGGTTGCCTTTGTATTCAAAGTATTCTTTGTATTCAGTGGAGAATATTTTCAGTGAGACACAGGCACCACCAGATGGTGATTCATCTAATCTATTTTAGACACCTATTTTAAGACAAGATGAATCACCCACTGAAGGAGCCTTTCTCATAGAATGACAGAAAAATTTAGACCAGCAGTGCCCTCTTAAAGTCACTGATCCAACCCCTTGCTCAAATCTTGGCTAACTTCCAAGTTCCATCAGATTGTTCAAGTTCTATCCAGTTGAGTTTTGAAAATGTCCAAGAATATAGAGTTTGCAGCCTCTCTGAGCACCTTTACCAGTGCTGAACCGCTTTGATTCTTTTTTCCTTATGTCTGATCAGAATTTTCGGCATTACAATTTGTCATAAATTGTCTCTTCTTTTGTTGTGCACTTGTGAGAAGACTCTCATGCCACCTTCTCTACAACTCACCTTTAGCCTGTTGAATTCAGCAATTGGTTCTTGGTTTTCTCCTTTTCAAGCAACCTAATCCAGTTCCTCTAGCCTCTCCTGGCATGTCATCTAGCACCTTCAGCAATTTAAGTAACAGTCTTAGGCATTTGGTGCTCTACTACTGTACTTTCTCCAGTTTGTCAACACCCTGTTTTTTGACATCTGTTTTTGCAGAGCTGCTGTCCAACCAGTTGGTCGCCAGCTTGTGATTTTTTTTTCTCTCTGCTGACTAAAAAGGAAGTCAGTGGTGACTAGGCTTAATGATAAAGTTACGTCATGTAAATAACAGCCGCTGATTTCTGTGACTAGATTAAATATTAAATTCGGATATACTGCTATACTTGTAATATTATGCCTTGAAATCCTGTCTGCTTGCTCAGTGCTTAGAGTTTGGATGTACCAGATGGGTATGTTCTCAATAATGAGTCTGCTTGAACTGAGTACCGCAGGAGTCTACCCTGACACCTGTCAATGAATATCTTTGGTTGTGACCTGGAGGGGATGATGGAGGGCTTGCTCTTAGTTTGCAGATGATACCAAACTGTAGGAACCAGTCAAAATGCTTAAAGACAGAGCCACCATTGAGGGACCTAGATGGGCCAGATGGAATGGCCCATAGGAGCTTTATGAAATTTAGCAAGGACAAATGCCAAGTCCCACACCTGGGGTGAAGCCCTACCTTGGAACAAAGCAGGCCAGGGAATAACTTGGCAGAAAAGATCTTACGGGCCTGGTGGAAGATAAACTGCATGCATGTCAGGAGCATGCCTTGGCAGGGGAGGCAGCAGCTAACAGCATGCTGGGCTATAGTAACAGAAGTATGGCATGTAGGTAGAGGGATGTGGTTATGTGCCTCTACTCAGCAATTGTTAGGCTACCCCCAGAGTACTGTGTCCAGTTTTGGATCCCCAAATACAGGACAGACATTGCAAAATTGTATAGAGTTTAGAGGAGGGTCACCAAGACGGCCATGGCTGGAGCACATGGCAGGTGAAGAGAGGCTGAAGTAATTTGGCTTGTTCAGCCTAGAGAAGAGGTGACTGCAGCTGGAGCTATTAGTAGTCCACCAATTTCTAGAGAAAATCTCTGAATTTCTTCAGAGCCGTGCATGGCAGAAGGACAAGAGACAGTGGACCTAAGTTGCAACAAGGGGTTTAGATTGGCTATAAATGAAAAGATTTTTCACTCTGAAGTCACTCAAGCAATGAAGCAGGTTGTTCAGCTTTCACTGAAGGTTTTCAAGACCCACCTGATAAAACCCTGATCTTAGCTTCATCCTGCAAAAGGTTGGAATAGAAAACTCCAGAGACCTGTCCAAGCTGAATTATTCTATGGTTTTTGTGAATTGCATTTTGCACCTTTATCTTGCCGTTTAAAATTATTTTTTTGTTCCCTTTGGGGAGAGGAGGCAGGTGCAGAGCCTATATATTTTTTCTTAAAATCCTCTGTAAGAAATGAGAAGGATTCTGTGAGCTGGTGAAAGTATGACATTCAGGCATACATTTAATTTGTCACATTTCAGGTATTCCATATATTTCAATTGCTACGATCCTTTTCTCATTCTTATATAGTAATAAGGTCTTTAAAAAACACCTCTTTAGAAAGCAGTAGTTACTGAAGGGATCTCCAGGTGAACTGGTTAAGATGCTATTCATACAATTACTAGATATAGATAGAAGTACTGCTTTTCAGCCTAATGAGTTTGTCCTTCATGCAGTCCCAAAACACTCGTGAGTACAGCGTTTCTCCATTCTGTGCTGTTCCTTTGAACAAAAAAATACCACTGGGCTGAATTCAGCTCTGCAGTTACTTTGATCTCAGACAGATCTCTGCAATCTTGTTGATTCAGCTTTAGTGATATAAAAAGAAAAAAACAGTTGAATAGGTTCTTAAGATATTAATTGTTAAGGCTATCAGGGTATTTTCAGAACTAGCCTTAAAATACTTGAATGTGGAATTAGGCAAGTACCATGCTTTAAAAAGATGGTCCAAATGAATGTATTTCTGTGTTCAGTCTTCTTCCAAAGCAGACCTCTGTGTCCATGGATCTTGATTGCAAAACTATCCAGCATCTCGAATTTGTAAAGCTGGGTTAGAATGAGTTGCAGGGAGGAGTAAAAAAGGGCTCTTTTTGTTCTTTTTAGCAACCCAGATCTTTACCCTGCTTAGTGGGTCTGTGAACCTATCTGAAAGAACTAAGATCAGCCACAGAAAGAATGTTTTGCAGCAATCACTGTCTGGGGCTTTCGGCAGACCTTGCTAAGCCATTGTAGTTTTAAAAGCCCACTCATGACTCAGGCAACAAAGAGTACAAGTGGGAGATGGTTTCTTTACTTAGGCTCTTTTCAGCCTCATCTGGGCTGTACTGGATATGATTGACTCTTTCCAAGCTGGCTAGGTATTGGAGGATCTTTTGCCTTCCCCACACCTGTGAGGTTCATACGACATGAACTCTGCAGAATTATATCTGTGTGCCTGCTCACTTCCGTGCTTAAATACTTCCTGCCTCAGTGGTGCCTGTGTTGTTTATGCCCTGCAAAGCTCTACTGTCATCAGAGCAGTATCAGCATGCTCACCATCTCTAAGCTAAGGGTCACGTATGTTTTGAGCCTTCTGACTGCTGAAACTGAGGATGTATCCCCTGCTTTGGGTCCTTACATGCCTGTGTTCCTTAATTCATTTCCATGGGGTATTGAGTTGGAGGGGCTGAGGTGAGACAGGGAGCAGGACTCACCCAGGCTCTGTGCTTGCCTCCGAGGGGTGATGTTAGCTGCTGCTAGCTTTTTGACAACAGTCTATGCTAGTATGTTACTGGCCTTAGGGAGAAGAAATGGCTTCACTAGAACATATGGAAAATGTATACTAATTATAGCAGGAAGTACCTTTTCTTGTGGAGCAGATGGTTCACTGGATTTTGGGCTAGGAAAAATGATTGCTGCCGGACTCAAGGACAGGTATGTCATGGGAACTGCTCTCTTATGGCAGAGTAGTAGAATGATTTTACTGTATTCAAAAAATTTCTATCTAGTTAACACAAAATAGCTTTCCTTGCTAGCAGCTTTGATTTTTTTTCCCATGTCTGTAAAGTAAAAGGTCTGGAACTGCACTGCAAGGCTTAAAGTGACTCTCTGCCTTCCTGGTGTGGAACATCTTGTGTGCCACATGAGTGTGCTGGCTGCAGACTCTTTCTATGTATTTGTTAGGCATTCATATGGGAACCCTTGAGCTTTGTCCTGTGCCATCTTGTCTGGGTAACCAGTATGTCTTGAAATTCCTCCTACATTTTGTTCCTGCATGCTGACTTTTCACACGACCTTAATTCCATATCCGGTGCATGTAGCCTAGGTGTCATGGCTCCTGTTAATTGCTATCTTCTGACGAGAGCCTGTGTATCACAGAGGACATATTTTATTTGCTAGGGTCTTTTTTGTCCTGATAGTTTGCCAAAAGGCCTTTGAGGTAGGATCTTCATAGAATTAAGAAAAAAAAAATTTTGAACCCATAAGCAAAATGTGCAGATGCTTCTGGGTTACATGTGTGAAATGCTAAAATGTTTGCTTTGCATCATATGAGGGGATTTCCTCAAGTCAAGTTTACATAAGATGAAGCATACAGAAACCCTCAGTATGTTGACAGATACACACTGATTGAAGTTGGATGATGATAATATGCTCTTTATAGATACATCCTTTCTAGATATATCTTTTTACTTTGCTTTCCTGGTGATGTAAGTCTGCAATAGTGCTGGGCACATTAATTCTATCAAAATTAGTAGTTTCCATCATTCAAGTAGATAGATTATTGATTATACTTAACTAGCATTCTCATAGCTAAATCACTTTAAGGTCGGTTTCTTAACAAGATTTTAATATCTCTTATTGCAATGGTACCATAAACATATATAGAAAGTACAAGAAGAAGAAAACCCAAGCCCATTGTCCCCTTAAAATAGATAGATTTGGTCAATATCTAACATGAAAAATTTGTATCAGTATGTTAACTTTTTTCTTTCTGAGAACATCTAAAGCAAATTCTTCAGTGAGTTTAAATTTGTTTAAATCACATCTTCTTTTAAAGAATTATAAAAATTAAGTACGTTTTTAACCTGAATTTTCTTTAATCATGAGAAAATTCTTCTGACCATCAGTCTTGATAAATGCTACCAGTGCTTTGTACACAGGCTGTACCCAGGGCTATAAACCATTTGAATAATACATGTGTCATAACTGCACTTCTCTAAAACTTAGATCAAGTTCTTCAAGTAGCCACTTTTTTAAAAAAGAAAACACTTTTGAGGTGTCTATGATGAAGAAAATGTGAAACATATGACATGAATGTAACCAGAGCAGGGAGGAGTTACCATGCACCATGCAAGAGTCAGTTCTTGAGGTGTAAATCACCATGAGTTGTGGATCTTCTAAAAATGTCTCTTTTGCACGGACAAATCCAAGCTGTATAAAGTGTAAGGTTGTCCCAGAAATTTCTACTTTGATGAGCTTTCACCATAATCCAAGTATCTTGCTGGCTTGCTGTCTGCAGCGCAGGCTCCAGGGCCTCCATGCTCCATGAACTGGGCAGCTGCTCCATGCTTGCTGCTTCAGGCTGGGGGACTCTCTCACACTTCCAGCTGTGGCAGCTGCTAGGAAACCAGTAGATCATGAGATGAACATCTTGATAAAAGGAGCTGGAGGAGTTCTCGCCCACTGCCTGCTAACTCTGGCAGCAGCCAGTGTACTTGGGCTTTGGGAGGCTTGTTCCTCCCTCCCGGAGTGGAGCGTACTGCAGGCCTTTTGTAGCAAATTCTGAGTCCTGACCAGCTGCCCTAAGAACTACCACATTCAGCCACGTGAATTGAATACTCTGGAAAAAGCTGTTCAGATGATGATGCTGACATGTGTTGATATGAACCATTCTTTGTCTTACCAAAAAAAAAAAAAAAAAAAAAAAAAATCAGAAAATTTACTATTACTTGTGAGTTGCATCTCCTTTTCATGCCTGCTATTTGGAGGTGTGTTTAACAGCTGTGTTCTCTCTGTATCTGTGGCACAGGAGTAGGAGATCTGAGAATGTTACCTGAGATCATACAAAATTGTGGTGGAAAATTTTGGGAGCCTCAATAATCTGAGGTGACAGCACTTGAAACAAGTCACAACCAGACATAAGCAAGCACTTGTGGTGGCTTATGTCCATCAGGTTTTCTACCACACCTGTTTCTCCAGAAGGGCTCCTTTTCTCCTTGTAGAGACAGGGGAGCTGGGCACTGCTTGCAGTCTTACCCTGCTACTGGGGTCTGGAAGGAGCTGGCAGGGGTGGTTCAGTGGTTCAGCCCCAGCCTTCTTGTACCTACAAGTCTGAATGTGCTGCAGATCCCAATGAAGTTTTGGGTTATTTCTAAGTGTACTTAACAAAAAAAAAATCCCTGAGCACTGTAAAAGACACAGCTGGGCTGCAGCAGCAGCAGCTTTGCATGCAAACACAGTATCTTATTTAATGTCTGTGAGCATTCCTTGTAGTAGATGGGTGTGTGACAGGAAGAAAATGATTTAACAGTATCCTTCTGGACCAATTTTAAACAAAAAGTGAAGTTTTTTTTAGCAACTAAAATATGTGCTGCTGAAGAGACAAAAAATACTTCCAGTATTTATCCTGCAGCCAAATGTAAAATAAAGATATATTGTTCTTTATGTAAGGCTGACTTGTTTCTGTATAGAGAGTGGTCAATTTTGAAAAAACATCAAAAATATTTTTAATTTTTAATTTTAAATTTGGAAGTTCTTTGAGGCATTAAAATGACAGACATGGATATGTATACTCCTGAATATAAATATTATAGATAAAACAGTCATTAATGATTGAGAACTATAGGAATTTCTTGAATTTAGTTTTGTTTTTTACAAGCATTTAAAATTCAACTATACACTGTGTGTGCGTGTGCATGTATGTCATTGCCCTCTACTGGACAGATCTAGAGTAATTTTTTGAGCAATGCTGCCAGTTTGCTTGAAGTCTGTGGCTGTTACTTCACCACAAATGGAAGAGGGATGCCTTCACACTCCAAGTATTAAACAAGCATATGTAAAGATCTTTGTAAGGTGGGCAAGTTTGTATTTTGTGTGTTTAACCAACAGTTTTTAATTTTTAATTTGTAAAAAACTCTGATGTTTTGAGTTCTTTTTTTATTTTGTAGAAAATTGAGCAAGATAAGTCTGCTTATCCTTATTAAGAGCAATCAGTTATATGGGATGGATGTGGAAAATTCTCTTTTGTCTTGGTAAAATCTCCCAAACATTTCAGAAAATGCAAGGATTCAGAAAATTACATTAGCAGTGAAAATATAACTGTAATGGGCAATGTACTTGTGTTGTAGTTCATGGCTAGTCAATGTCATATATTCTAATCCTTTTTTTTTTTTTTTATTAAATGTCAAAATTCATAGGATTAGGATGGGTAAATAATTAAAACCATCTGTCTCACTGTTTTCACATTGCAGCTGGGAGGCTTGATCCTTGTGCCCAAAGCCCCTGTTCACTGGCAGCTTGGGTATGATCAGCCCTTAGGTTAGATTTTTTTTTCTTTATTGGTATCTTACTTTCTGCTGTTAATAGAACCTTGTTTGGAGGTGGCATCATTTGATACTGAGCAGGGACAACTCTCTGATGCTTTGAGGGTTTGGGTTCTGGGTTTCTGGGGAAGAAGAGGTGCAAAGTAATCACACATTGCACCTACCAATTAGTGAGAGCTGCTGCAACATGCAGCTTTTCATGCAGGACAGGAAGGATGGGTTTGCTAAGAGTGGAAGGAAGGTGACTAATGAGTGGCACTTGGGAAGGCTTTTCTCTCATCTGCTCCCCTAGTTGACAGCTGTTCTCTTCTGTGGCTTGATGGATATCTGTACACACTAAATGGAGAGGAAAATATTGCTGCTCTCTCCAAAGACAGTAGAGTTGAATTTTGAGTACAATGCCTCATAGAGAATGTTTGGTTGAACAGAAGGAAAGATGAAAAAAGAGGTACTACATGACACAAAAGGATCTAAAGTTGGGAGGGGGGCAGGCAGAGATAAAGAGGGAAGCCTCAGGCTTGCTCTGTGAGGACCTACTAGTGGAATTCCATGAGGTCTTGGGCCTCCAGCAAGTTATGTTTTGATGTTGACCTCTGGCACAAAAGTTGGGAGCAATGATGAATAACCGCAGAAATTTGAGAGGTGCTGTAAACACAGAGCAGGGTTGGGCTGTCACACAGAGAAAAATGTACTGTCTTGAGGGCTTCAATAGCAGTAGGAATGGGGAAAGATTTCGTATGTAAAGAGTAACATCATATTTGAAGGGTTTTTGGTCCTTTTCTCATCAAGTAGATATGTAACAGATACAGGTCTGTAGGCATAACTGTCTGAGATATGGCAGTCAGCATAGTGCATTTTAAAGCAGAGTTTGATTTTAATAAATATAATGGTATTCTGCTGACAAACTACCATGACTTGATTTGTAGCAGATTTTAGGGCTAGTCTTTGGTCAGCAATGATGTATCATCTTTTGAGTCATGTGACTTTGTGCATGTCCTCTTTATTTAATTAATCCTCTTCAGTTATGAGCACCAAACACAGTAGGAAAAAAAAGGGAGAAAAAAGGGAGATTCAGCATCTCACTGATAAAAGAGACATACAGTAAAATGATACACAGAATGGAAACTTTACCTGGACTTTGTACAATCCTTGCTATTTTCTCTGAAATGTTTTAGAACACCACTGTGCTCTTATGGCTGGAACACTAAGAAGCAGCATGAAATGAGACCTGAAGGGAAGCAAACCTGTACTGAGTCACCTGTAAAGTGACATGCAGATGTTTTCAGTTTCCTTATACACACAGTTCATTAGAACTTGTGTACTTTAAGATATCTATCACTGTTGCATTTAGTATTATCTAAACAGAAACATCTAGGCAGAGCTTAATCTCCTTGACATTTCAGAAACAACTTTTTTTTTGCTTACATTTTAGAGTGTGATGAATTTGGATGTTCAATAAAACAAATTAGCATAATGGTTTGCATACAGGATATAGACCTTTTGACAAGGTATCAGACTATAAATGAAACTCATCTGCATCTAGCCAGGAGGCACTATGTTTACTTATATAACCTGACTCCCTCACTAGTCCTTACCATGTTATGGCACTGAGAGGAAGAAGAGCTTGAATCAGTCATTAACTATTTTTAGCTTATATTTGGCAAGGGATAGGGTCAAAAGGAAAGAGGAAATTAAGGGTAAGAGAAGAAGTTGTTTGTCTAATTTAAATGTTTGAATGCTGTATGGTGGCTATTAGAGGTAGCAAGAGCTAATAGAGAGTGATTTTTATCAAAATTCACTATGTTGTTTATATGGTTGGGGTTGATACTGGAATCTGGAAGGGATTTACTACATAATCTTGATTTATTTTTATTTTTTTCAGTCATACCAGCACTGGATGCTGAAGTGAATAGGGAACTTGTAAACTAGTAGAATGGTTTCAGTATGCTACACTTTGCATGGTATGTCAGAATGCAGAGATGAAAACTCTGAAACTGAAAGATGCCTCTAAGAGTGAAGTAGAGAGCAGGAGGGCAAGTAATGGCCAAAAACATGCTGAACAGTAGAGATAGTTTCTGTAGATAGAACTGTGATGATAAAACTGTGACAAGCTGATGGCTATTGACATATGAACACAAAGTGCATGGAAGGATCTTTTTTGGTGACTCCCATTGCTGTCCCAGAAAACCAAGCTAAATAATTTCCTCCTGTCATAAATGGGAGTCGGTAAGGCTAGGAATGTTCTCAGTACATCAGAGTTAAGTTCATGAAGTGTGGGAATATTTTTTCAAAAATTTACCACCTACCTGTCCGACAAAGTTCGTTTAAGATCTATTATTGAACAGAAGATATGTTAAATAATTTAAAGATAACTTAACAACTTCACTAGAAAACATGATGTCTTTTTTCTCACTTCGTGGACTGAGTGAACAAACATGTGACTACATCCTTGCTGCTATAATTTTTGAAAGAAAAGAATTGGGATTGAACAGTAGAGCTTCAGAGGATGTTGGAGAAGCCACATAGCAAGAGCAATTAGGAATGGAACTGTCTCAGGAAGGAAAGAGAGTTTCAGACACCAGTGGAGCCTATCCAGACAAAAGTGTCCATACTGTGAGGCTGGGCTGGATCTAAAGCAAGCAGAGATGTTGAGGGTCCTGGCTACAGCACGAGAGTGGTTTTAGGGTACTGGACATAGTGGTATGGAGGTTGAAATATATGCAGGTTACCATTTATGAGAAGTGACTAAACACAGAAGGCAACTGGTTATTAAAGCACTTGGCAGTTTGTTGAAGGATAGCTGCAAACATCTTGAAATGACAGGAGCTTCAATTAAACCATGCTTTCTGTCCTCCCCTCATGCAGCATCTTAAGTACAGTTGGAAAATATAATTCTGCCACCTAAACTCTGTGTTCCTTAGGCTCCATTCACAGAAGTCTTGCTTCTTCCAGTCTAGGAAATATAGTTACCCTGTCTGGTGGAGGAAGACCATAAGGAATCAGTGAATATAAAGGAGTATAAACTCTTTAATTTTGACCAAATAATACAGTGTCTGTTTGCTGTGAGAAATTCAGTCATGAGTATACTGGGCAAGATTTTCTGTCTGTCTCACATTTACTAGCAAGGAATGTCACCACCTATTTGAAACATCTCTGATCTTGTAAAAGCATTATTCTAACCAGTGTTAGTTTGTTTTCTTAGTTTTCTAAATCAGTCTAGGGAAACTCAAGTTCATGGTTGAGTAAAATATTAATGATAAGCAGAGAACATGTTGAAGTGGTAGGTCCATGTAGTCTTTATTAAGTCTATGGTATAAATGCAAAGAAATCGGAGTCACTTCAAATAATTTAGATTAGGGTCTCTTTGAACTGTGTGGCTTGTTTCAAAGCCAATATCCTGCTTTTACTATGAGCAAGGAAATCCTGCTGATGTTAGTACAATTTCAGGCATACTTGCCAGGATGTCAGCAAGAAAGCCTTTTGCATTGACTTGGACTGGAGAACACTATTTATCTTGCCTCTGCAGTTCCAGGACTCTGAAAATTGCCCTGTTTCTTGGACAAAAATATTTGGTGGTCTTGCAGTCACTCTGAAGAAGAAACTTGTTCAACAGAATTTTGGGTGGGACCAACCATATATGCGATGCAGAACTGAAAAGCTGGAGTGGCAGAAAAGAGCTTTTAGTTTTTCTTTTCTTAGATGAAAAGTTGGCAGAGCCATTATTTCAGATGCTGCTGGAATTCTGTTGAAATACTGTAAAAAGACTACCTTGAAGATTTTGTTGTTCTTTAAAACAGGAGAGAAAAGCCACTTAGTTAACGCACTGGACCTGTGCATCAAAAGGAACGTGAGTCCTTATCCCTGCTTCACAGCTCAAGGAAATGAGCTTAGGGGAGTAAGCCTGGCTTGCCCAAGGTCATGCATCACAGAGAATTGGATGGAGTGGTAGAGCTGGTTTTTTTTACCCTGAAGGAACATTCAGGTGTCCTAGAGAGTAAGTCTGAGGTAGCAGCCTACTGTCACTAAGCTCTTTTAAAAATACCAAAACTTCCTTCACCAAAGATCTGACCAAATCAAGCTGTTTTGAAATGAACACTTTGAGTTTAATTAGAATAGTGTGAGTGAGTCAATCCAGACTTGCAGCTAATAAGTATGTCAGAATACAGCTAGATTTTCTTTTTCCCCAAAATTAAAATTTGCTGGAAAAGACTAAAGCCAGTAGCAAATTTCCAGTTGTTCTTCCAAAATGTTTAATTTATTAAAAATCTGTGAGGAAAAGAGGGAAGGGTGATAGCTGTTCATGAACTTCTGTTGTAGTTTTGGAGTGAATTTGCATTCTGTTTGACTATAAATGAAAATTTAAAGTAAAGTTGCAGCATTGGTGTCAGCGATAGTTATTGCTCTGGTTAGTTATTGCCCCTTATCTTAGAGATTATTTTCTCACCTATTTGGATTTTTGAGTGTTTAGGGTCTTTATGCTCTGCATCAACAGATTTCAGATGAGGAACTGGGTGCAGCATTTTCCAGTAAAATCTGTAATGATTTCATTTGTATGATTTTTATTTTGGTAGTATGCTTATCTATTCAAAAGTTAAGGTTCCCATAGCAATCTTAGCATTGCCACACTGAACATATGCAACATTTCCAATAACTGTATCTTGAATGCTGCTGAATTACTGTTGCTGTGGGAACATAAACTTTTGAGCCTTCTGACTTCTATGCCTAGCTTAATGCCCATTGAACTTCTTTCTTAATTTCTTGAGAGCTGTATAGGTTAGAAAACAGTGGTCAAAGTCAACACAGATTTTGAATGTATTTTCAAGTAAGCAGTTTTAAATTTAAATTTCTGTCTAAGGTAGTTACCCTAGAACAAATAGCACAATAGCTGCACAGTCTGGGGTATGCCTCCAGTTCCTTCAGAAATCAAGTGCTGCTACAGCTGCTAGCATATTCCTCTACCCACATTTATCTCAACAAGCAGGGCTCTTTGAGTTTAGACCAGGGCCACCCTTGGCATCAGTTCCTGACCATGTGATTGGGGAGAAGGCATTCAGTGACGTGGATACTATTTTCAAATCATGTGATGAAGTTCATCTACCAGTAATAATATTTGTAGCATGCTCTGAAAATCACTTGATGTACTTGTAATTTATTTTATTGACTGCTCTCAAAATGATTTAGGGGAACTATTAACCAGAGTTACTGTAGGTGATTGCAGGTTCTTCTTGAAAGTAAACAGTAAGGGTCTCCAGTTATGCAATGACAACTTCTGCACTGCTCCTTTCAGAAGCATGATGATTTAAGGTTTTGCCTGCATGAGGAAAATTGATTGGCAGGACTGTTCCCTTCTAATTATGAGGGTATAATTTAGCTGTTCTAGAATAACTCCCACATGTGGATGAAATATTCCAAAATAAAAATGATTTTATTCTATAACTATTATTTCACTTTGGGAATGGAGTAATTATCCCAGAATAAAATTATCACCCTACTTCCAGAGCAGAATAATTATTACAGAATCAGAGTTGCTTATTTTGGACTAGTGCATGAGCACTGAGGAGCTGTTAGGGAGAAGTTGTTTTACTATATATGCCCTCCCTATTGCTCACAGGCAAGTGAATCCTGCTGGTCTTACTGTGCAGCTGGTGGCCTTGAAGTTGTGTTGGGGAACATATGTGCTGCAAAGAAGGGTCTTCAGTCATATAACCTGAAATTCCAGGTTAAAAAAACCATCATAATCTAGAAGGGTGTTTTTAGAGGTTGTTTATTAGTATAGGTGATTCTACAATAGTTGATTTAAATAATGTGAACGTTACTAATGTGCCACAAGGATTTGGGTGATTTTTGATACTGGAAGCCTTGCTGGTGGCATTTATCCAAGGCCAAAGGGCTGGATACTGGAGCTGCTCAAGTGAGAATGAAGCCATGCCTGCAGAAGTTTTGTAAGGCAACGCGGGGGAATACCAAGGGGATGGGTGAGTTTGCTCTTTGCTACGGTCTTCAGATCAGGATGTCTCGGACCCTACTCCTGCCCTGGCCAAACCAGGTTGTTCCTCCCAGGAGAGGATGAGTGGTCAGGTCCTGTGGGAGCCAGGTGAGAGGTGCCGGCCTGTGGCATGCGCAGGAAGTCTTGGGGTGCCAGCATCTGAAGGGAACTTGACATACTTCCAGAGTCAGTGCAGTTCACTGGTGACGACATACAATTGCTGTCACCTAGGAAATGAAACATGTTCCCATGGCAACCCCAAGGCTGCATTATTACTCAGCTTCAAATTGTTGACAGTTGGAAAAAGGCCTCTTCAGATATCACTCCCCACCCACGCCAAGGGGTTTTTTTTCTTCCTTTATAAATGCACTTTATTATTTAATCTGAAACAGTCAGGGGAAAGGCATATATTTAACTCAAGATACTTCATGGACATAGACCTTTAGAAGAAAAAAAGCAAGATGCTTTAGACACTTAGAAACTCCACTGTCTCCTAAAATAGTTCTAGATCTTGTGAAGGTAATTTTATTGAAGTGTATGGCACTTCAGTTGGCTTCTGGAATCATCAGTCAGCTTCTGGAATTTTTTTTTATTCTTTTACATAGATTGAATCACTCTCAAAGTCTGCAACTGTAAACTGTAGCTTTGTTTTGTAACCATATAAACAACCTGGAAATTGAAACCTTCATTTTATGGTGGTATGAATGGAGACACACTTGCTGTATGCTGCCTTCAGTATTTCCTCAGGGTTTTTTTTCCATTTTTTTTTTTAAACCTGTCCTAGTTACATGTGCCCTGCCTCTGGCGTACATTAGACTTTTAACTTGCTTGCAAAGTTTGTTTCCCTATGTTACTGGTAACACAGACAAAGCATTCACTTGACACCATATTTGTGTTAGTTTTTGCACTGTGCCAGCTGCAATGTGCCCCTTCTTACTCTGTCTTCGTTCTCTTGTTTATATAGCAAAGTATATCTTGGCTTGATTTTTTAATTATTTTCACTTATGCTTTGCCTGCTTGATCTCTAGTATTAGGAAAATATAATTATTTACCATTTCAACCTATTTTCTATTACTTGGTAGGTTTTAGTACTGGAATACTCTTAGCATTTAGTAGTGGTTACTCTTAGTATCCATTTTGAGGTAGTTATTCATCCAGCAGATCTGATGCCTCTTAATGCAAGTCCTCATAATTACTGAAAATACAATTTTGGAATTTATACCCTGGGTACCTCTGACTTGGAGAAGTTCCAGACTTACTTCACATTCAAGTCCCTGACATCCTTGATCCATCTGATTTTTACAAATAGAGTTTAACTGAGGTATCTGTTTTAATTGTAGAAATATGTTGTGGAGTTTTTCTTTATATTTCCAGTTAATTTTAAAGGGAGACCTCTTGTGATCCTTCTGTCCAAGGTCATATTCTATATTTAGATTTTTTATAATTCCTTACTGCTCACTGAAAGCAAATCTAAGTTTGCTTTTCTTAGTGCATTGAATAGCTGAAGAGATTAGAGTAGCTGATTGTATCTGTCATCTTTAGTTCCTTAATTGTATGAGAAAAAGGTTCATAGTTGTTAATATTATTACTCCTTCATAATGCTGTTGAACAAAATCTACCATTTTGCTATGATATGTTTTTATTTCAATGTAAAATACTGAAATTAGACTTCTGATGTAGTCTGGAAGAAAGTAATCCAGAATAGCTCATGATCATCTGTTCACTGAAATTTTCTGTGTTCAGTGTAACTATTACAGTTTACATGTATTTCCGCTTCATTCTGGATCAACTAGGAATCAGTAATACATGAACAAAAGTAGACGGTGATTCCTCTACATTGAGAAGCTTATGTCAGCTGTTGCAGTGTTTCACTGTTTCTGCTGAAACTAACCACAACTAAACCTTAAACTGGAAAAGAACTTCTCTCTTTAAGTTTGAGCAACCTTTTATCTGGAAAGGCAAAAGTATTTCAGTACTTACCTCACTGTTAACTCTGCTCATAAGGTTGATGTTGGCAACACACCCATCAGCTGCTGATTTGGGAGGTGCTGACTAACCTAACAACTGTCAGGTAATCTCTTGGCTGTGACCTCAAGTCAGCTGAGATGTAGAGATGTAATGATAGGTTAGTCACAAGGTCCACTGAGATGGATTAAACCTTTGCAAAGAACATAGAAAATCTTGCCTCAGAATCTGTTTGTATTTCCATAGCCTAACACTCAGAGATGATTTTAAATACATGTTAGGTATCTAGCTGTCTCTGGAGATGTCCTGGTCTGCTGGTGCCTGTTAAGCTTTCTCTGTTACACTGATCAGAACTGCATGGGAAGGTGGAATCATGATGCAATAAAAATAAGAACAGCAGAGATGCAAGGTGTATTGCCTTTTGGCAGGGATATAAATGCAGATATCAGCATTCTAGGAGGGATATTTTTTTCTTCATCACTCATTAAACCCAATAAAGGTTAAAGTATTTGAACAGAAGTCAGATATTTGAGGGGTGATTCAGGGACCAAAACATAGGCATACATGTAATGTGTTTTTAGATTTCTTGCGGTACCCTAGACGTCAGCGAAGAGATGGCAGCTAATATGTGGGTTTTAAAGGACACCCATCCTCTTCTAGGGCAGCAGCTGAAAGCCAGACTGTTCTAAAAGCACCTGAGTTCCTCTCCAAATAGCTTTATGGATTTAGGCTTTACCCATTGGTGTCACTGCTCTGCTGGACATTCTGCTGAGCCCATTCACACAAATGATTGTGTGTGTGAATGCTGTGCTTGCAAGCTTCATTTTCTGGTCATTTCCTCTCATTTCCTTTTCCAAAGCTCAGCTGAGTCCTTGCTGTTCTGCCTGACAATCTTTATTTTTTTAAAGAAAGATCCTTGTCCAGAGCTCATTGGGGAAAATGAGACTATGATAAGGTCATTGATTCCTCTTTGCTGACCTTGACAGAAGGGAAAGGGATTAGAGATCTAAATTTTATTTTATTTTTGTAAGCTTCCTAAAGAGAGAGGATCTTTTTTTCCACTTCCCACTTTGACTTCTCTCCTTGTCCCTCATGTTTTCTATTAGGCTTTTTTTCCCCTAGGTCAACATCCTGTCTCTGGTTACTCTATGAGGTACATCTCCCTAAGCCTGTAAACATTGAAAGGCAGTGTCCTGCAAGCTTAGCAGGCAATGCTGTTTCTGACGAGTGAGTGGTAGTTTGCAGACTGATAATGACAAAGAGCAATAAGGTATTAGAGAACAGGGAGATTAAGGGGGTGGGGGATGCTAAAAAGGTTGCTCAGCAACAGTGTGACATAAGCATGGTTGCAATCTATTTTTACAGCAAGAAGATTGCAAAAGACTATTGGAAATGTTTATTTTTTCAGAACCTTAGTCATATTTGTGGGATGAGAGTGGTCTGAAGGGAGGAAAAGCTGTACAGACTGGGCTAAGACCTGTGCACTTGTAATTGCCTCATTGTACAATCAGAAGTTGGCAGCAGATTGAGAAAGAACAGCCAAGTACAATGGTTATCCCCTAGTTTTTGTGGGAAAAGGCCATGGCTATAACACAAGGAGATATAGTCGAGAAGCATAGCTGTAGGTAGCATCCAGAAGTCACTTTTCTCCCATGCATCAGATACGATTTTAAAAAAAAATTATTTAGAAAGTTAACATGAATATAAATTTCCTTTGGCCAGCCAAAATGTCTGCCAGACAAATTGCTCTGTGCCTGAGAAAAAAGGCATAACCCTTTTTTCCAGTTTTTCTTTTCACATTCCTTCCTAATCCCCTAGTAACAATTTTGCCACATACAAACCCCACTCTCCCTTTGATTTTACGTCCAGTGATCACAAACTTTGTCATGCTTTTCTAAGGGAACAGGCCAGGAGGGAGTGTCAAGTCCAGCTGTCACAATGCAAAGATTGCAAGTTTGATTCACTGGAGTCCTGAAATCAGAGTGAGCCATGCCAGTTTATGGCTTCCTCAAATGAGTTTAATTTATCTTCTTGGGAAGAGGTGCATTGCAAACAATTGGCATGACCTATAACTACCATAGCAAGTATTCATTAGTTTGGCATCAGACAGAGAAGCAAAATAGTAAGGTGGAAAGAAAGCAGAAAAATTTAGAAGCAGAAGCAAATATGGCACAAATTAGAAATAAATATTTAAACTAAATTTACTATAAAACTTCTTAAACTTCTTGAAGGGTTAGAGGGAATAACTTTGCACAGCGGTAGCATCTCTTTATCAATCCTTTCATCACTTGAGCAAGTTCCTCTCAAACTACTTCATAGTTTTCAATTAAAAGTGGTTCTACAAAAATTATATTAAAACCTTACCATGTGTCCCATTCAAAAACCGTTTTTATTGGCTTTTGAGGTTTTCTTTGTTATTTCTTAGTCTTTAATTTTGTAGTAATGATAAATATAAACTTTCAAATATCTGCTTTTGAAGTCTACAGCTCACATGAAAAGTTGAAAATGTCACTATTAGATTATTTGTGTCTTTTCCACATGCATTGTCCTCTTTTCCTTGTTTTCTTTTTCAGCTTCTCATTCTGGAAAGGCATAATAAAAATTTTTGAGGCACCAATTGTGAACTCCATGCAATATATATACACAATTTATTTAATTTAAAAAAATGTTTGCCTGTGGCAGGTGCCCTCAGTCAAATGAACCTGTTTATGTAAAACATTCTGCATGCATTTTTAAGTACCTGAAGCAGGAAGAATACTTGTCTCTTGAGATTATTTTTGAATTTGTTTCCTCTGGCTTAGTTTTTATGGATGCCTTTTCAATATTAACACATTTAAGCAATATAATCCTACTCAATTGCAACTTACTGTCATTCCATGCAAATTTTACTCCATCTCAATTTTGCTGATTATTATTTACTTTGGATTAAACAAAAGATCCTGCCAGTTGCAGAGTTAGTTTCTGTAATGGCATCCCATATAATTTGATTCCCTTAAACAATATTTTTCTAAATGCCTTTGACCTGCTGTGTTGTCGATTTGTGCATTACTCTGTTTACGTGCCTGAGAATATGTATTTTTGCACGTGCATTTGGGAACTTGGATTCAGGAACTAGTCCTTTTGTTTCAAGTAACAATAATGTGTATAAAACAACTGTAATACTCTTATTTTGTCTCTGGCCTAGCTGTTTTCTTTATATTCTAACATTTGCTGCCATCCTGTGGTATACGGAGAAAGGCACACATACACAAACAAATGATAGAACAACATAAATGGGGAGTGTTAAAATATACAGAATGAAGGAATCTGTACATGTCTTGAGAGGAGAAAACACAAGCGATCTTCACTTGTTGCTGGTCTGAACAGTGTAGTGTGTATCTCTTTCTCAAATGTATCAAAAGGAAGGCCTATGTATCACAGCAAGAATGAAGAAAAGTTCTGGGTAGTTCCACTGAAGGTGCTAAGGAAATCTGAGGTTTGAATTTTTTTTTAAACCAGGAATTCTTCTTTAAGGAAGAAAAAAAATTTCAAACACCTTTCCTCCTTACTGCTTAGCTATTACACTGAAAATTTCTTTAAGAGCTGTCAAGTGCCAGATGCTTGAAAATTTTTTCACAGTGCTACAAAGAAGGAAGCTTCATGCAAAGACTGCTTATAAGGGAAGCTGAGTTCTACTAGTTTGATCTGCAGTGATGAGGAAAACCTAGAGCCAGTTTTTGTGACATACAGAAAAAGAAGGTAATGGCATGCTTTGGATTAGCTGGTGTCTTACTGGCTCATGAACTGCATTAATTGTGTAAGGTATGTCAGACACTTATCTGGATCTTTTTCTTATAGGATTGTTACCTTTGAGAGTCAGACAGGTACTCTTTAGCAAGATAGAGAAGAGAAACATTTTCATATTGCTCTTAGCAATAAAGTACACCCAGAATCTGAGACATGTTCCTGATGAATGGTTTGGGTGTTTCTTGTGGAGGGCCTTGGTTTCAATACATCAGTGTCTGATGACAGACCTTCAGATCAGCTGTAAAGGTAGTGTCTATATTCCTTTATAAAAACATTTCACAGTTTTATGTGGCACTTGTCATCTGAAACAGAGTAAAAGCCTTGGAGAAAAACTGAAGTGGCTCTTCCTTTTCTGCCTTACTCATACTGTCTCAATGGGAAAAATCAGATCTCTTATGTATTTCTTTGTTCCTCTTTCATGCTTCTTTTTCCTTCCCTTTTGATAGTCTGCTTCCTGTGGTTTTTTATCATGAGTGTAAAACTATGGTCTATGTGTATTCATGCAAAGGCATTGCAAGGATGTCAGCCATGGCCATAATGAAGTGAATTTTGCCATCCTTGGCAGGAAGATGAAAGAGGGACACAGCTTCTGATTATCCTCATGGTCGTGCTAGCTGGAGTTTGTCATTGTAAAGGCTGATACTTGCATTCCAGCAGGGCTTGATCCTGTGAACCACACAAAGGAAGCTCACCATTCATCTTTGAAGAGAGTATGCTTTGCTCTGAGGAAGAATACTGGGCAAAACTCTGCTGTCCCATCATTATTGTCTTGTCTTGTAAGAGTGGATATTTGTTTACATTAGAGCTAGATAATAAAAAGATCTTTGGAGTGAATGCACAATCTGGTCAATACATTCATAGTATAAGTTCCTGAAAACACTGATGCTCTTGTCATTTTAACATCTTGTGTGGTCCTCTGAAATCCTCCAGCAGAAGAATACATTTCTCAAAACACAGGGGAAATAGGAGTTTCTTTTACTTAAATTCTGATGTCACTTCATTTCCTTCTTTCCCTTTCTTCCTTCTTCCTTTACTCCTGGAAAGGGAGACTTGACACTGTGTTCCCAGCTGTTCAAGGCATTAAGATTAGAAGGCATCCCTGGATTTCTGTTCTAGCTGTGATGTCTTCAGTTAGAAGGGACCCTTCTAGTAGCCCCCAGGATGTTTCTTCATTGTTATTGGTTCATGAAGTGTACAGAAACAGCCCACTTGAAATCCCAAACAATTTCCATGGCAGTTTAAAGTGCTGTCATTTACTGTATCAAAAGTAAAAATTTATTTCCATGATGTCTAGAGAGTAACTTAGATCAGAAAACAGGGATCCCCTTTTTCCTGCATTATGGAATAGTTATTTTATGCAACAGTTTCTATCTGATAAATGTTTGCTGGTTTTGGCTGTTTTTGGCTTATAAAAGAAGTAAAATAATGCTCCCTTCAATTTGGAAGATAATGTTTACAGAAGCTGCTTTATTCTGTACAGTAGCAGAGGTGGCTGCAGCCAAAGAAAGTCTTAAACTTTACCAGATTTTCTCATTCATATACAAATCTCTCCAAAGATGCTGGTGTTTGAGACTTTGGGATAGTAGCTTAAATATATGTGCAGCTAAGCAAAGCATATTAAAGATGAGAGGGTGATTGGGAGTAGTTAGCATGGATTTATGAAAGGCAAATAATATTTGGCCAGCTGGATAGGATGAGATGACTGGCTCAGTAGATGTGCTTAGAGGAGCAGATGATGCTTGTCCTGATTTTAACAAGGCTGTTGAAACTGTCTCTTCTGATATCGTCATTGACAAGCTGAAGAAGTACAAGCTAGATAAGTGGACAATGAGGTGGACTGAAAACTGCTGATTTCCTGAGCTGATGGGTTGTGACCAGTGGGATGAAGTCCAGCTAGAGTTCAGTCATTGGGATTGACACTGAGACAAATACTGTTTAACTTCTTCATTAATGACCTGAATGATGGGACCTAAGAAGTTTACAAATGACACAGAACTGTGATGCATCTGATGGTTATGCTGCAAGTCAGCCTGGAGAAATGTGCCAACAGGAAATTCATGAAGCTTGACAAAGGCAGATGCAAATGTCTTAAGCCTGGATGAGCTGCCATGCATCAGCACAGGCTGGGAGCTGACTGGTCAGAAGACCTGTGTTTTGTGGTGAATAGCAGGACAGACATGAAACATCAAGGCACACTTGTGGCAAATTCAGTCCGCAATCTTCTGGGCTGCATCAGGGAAAGCAGCATCAGTATATAAGGGGAAGGTGATCCTTCCCCTCTGCTCAGCACTAGTGACACACATCTGGAGTACCAAGCAAGGTTCTGAGCTTGCCTCAGAGGCAAGAGATGTGGACATGCTTGGGTTGAGTCCAGCAAAGTGTCATACAGGTGGTTAAGGACTTGATTGGGGCATTTGAAATCTGAGAAGAGGCTAAGGGCACTGGGACTGTTCAGTCTACCAAACAGAAGACTCAGGCTACCCGATTAATGTCTCTGCATTCCCGATGGTGTGGAGTAAAGAAAATAGAGCTAGATTCTTCTCTGTGGTGCCCACAAAGGGCATAAGAGGCAATGGGCACAAACTGAAAGTCAGGAACTGTTTTAAACATTAGAAACACTTTTTTAAAACTTAATGGTGATTGAATACTGTGCAAGTTGCCCAGAAAAGCTGTGGAGTCTCCATCCCTTGAGATACAAAAACATCAACTAGACACAGCCCTGCAGCATCAACCTGCTGTAGCTGACCCTACTTGAGCAGTGGGGGTTGGACTGGATTATCTCCACCACCAAGTGGTTGGACAGGATTATCTTTCCCACCACCAAGATTCTGTGACTGCTGAGATGAGCAGCAGGAAAATGCTACTAGACTACCTTTCTCCAAGGAAGAAAAAAATATAAGAGTGAGGGATTTTATGCAGTGGAAGGCACTAGATATGGGGCTATTAAGAAACAGAGACTCTTGTTTAATGGGAGAATTTGCATTAAACTGTGTCTTTTCATCCTAAAGCATGTCTTGCTTCTTTTTGTACTTGCTGCAGGCTTTTCCTGCCACATTAGTAAAGCAGAACCCTTGGATCAGCAGCTCAGAGAGCTTCATAAGTTTGGTAGAAAGGGGATGCAAAAAATACAAGTGTGAAGCATGTTAATATATCCTGCCTCTTGGTCAAGGGTAATTTTTTTTTCTTGAATTGGAATACACTGAAAGTGGGAAAGGCTAATGGTCTATGTCCAGGGCATGTGTGCAAAAAATTGAGGATTCCTGAAAATGTGGTGTGGGGTGTTTATTGTCAGTGGGCACCACCAGGCCTGACTGCTCCTCCAACCCTCCAGAGCCATCAGTCCCTGCCCCAGCGATGCCGCAGCCGGGCCCATCTCCAGCTCCCCACAGCCCTGCCTGGTCTCAGCCCTACAACCTGGCCCAGCCCCAGCCACTTGCACTTGTTTGGAATGGGTGGTGGGATGGGCTCTGATGGACAGACCCCATGGGCAGCACCCACCTCCTAGGGCCCTAGTAAGTGTTCCACCACCTTTCTAGAGATGTTCTGAGGTGGTTTGTTACTGTTGTGTTCATTTAAAGATAATGCCTCCCTGGGGTTTATCTGGAACCCAGATCCTGGCCAGAGCTCTGGCAGGCAGGCCGATAGTAGCACCCTTTGTCACAGCAGAGTCCTTGGGTGAAACCTTCTGAACTTTACCTGTGTTTCATTGACTTTGAAAGACACTGTGCTGGAATCAAATTAGGAAATACAATGTGGGTACCTGGATAACTCAGTTCCTTTTATTTCTGTGACAGAGACTCGCTATTAAAATAGAATAATAGATGTGCACTATGTAGTGCATTAGGAGAAAAAACAATGGGTAACTAACTTCTGAAAGGCTATACATAGTGCATTAAATGGTGACTTTTTTCTTGCTAACTTGGGTATCTTGTCATATGTTAATTAAATACCTGGAAAAATCTTTAGGAGATAATAAGAAGATAATAGTGCATAGACTTTAATGTAAATTGGAAGCATTACGCTGTATATCTTCTTACTTTTAAAGCTCAGTAAGAATTCTTAGCTCAAACAATTGATCTTAATGTACTAAAAAGTAAGACAATTTAAAAGTAAAGTGGAGAGTTGAAAAGCAAGCTTTCGGAATTCAAGTGATTTAGTCTGTCTTCATTGTTTGAACTCCCCATTTCCCACTTGTTTATGTATAATTTCAGAGTTTATATAAAGGAAATACTTGTACTACTTAAATATTTATGAGAAGCCCATAGAAATTGCAAGTAATTATGACTTATATGTTCCCTTTTCAAGCAAGATGTTACATTGGTGGAAACAACAGATTTGGCAAAAGAATTCCCTTTTCTGTACCATTATCAGTGATTTTGGTGACACTCTACACCAAGAAGGGGCTCTGTGTAGGCAGTTAAAAGCACAAGTCACAGTTTTTCAGAAGACTGTACTTTAGGAGCCAAGAATTCTTCATTTTGATGTGCAGATATTTTTTTCTCATTTTAAAACTATCTAACCATTCAAATAAGAACTTAGTGTTTTCTGAAAGTAATCCAGAGTGACTTTTGCCTTTTCCTTTCCAGCTTGGTCATCAGCTATACTGTGATACTTAAGACAGCCTGAGCTCCCCTAGTGCTCAAATACCTGGCAACACAGCTTGCCAGTCTCCAGTTCAGGTCATGTTTGTGTGCAACAGTAACTGTTTTCCTAAAAAAAAAAAAAATCACTGAGAGTATATCTTTATTCTTCCTTTCCTGAAATTTAAATAATCTTGTCATAAGATTAATGGGCCCACTTTTTGAAGTGTGAGTTTTTAATGAGTTTCATTGTTGTCAGCCAAATAGCTTTGTGTTAGAAATTGTAGCAGACAGAAAGGTAGGTGAGAGGAAAGCACCCCAATCTGTATTTCTCTTTTGGACTTCCCGTACTGTTTTTACCTCACTGATAGATAACAAAATTATAGCTGAGATTATATAGGTATGTAGCATGTTTTGTAAAAACAAAAGGCAAAGTTAAATTTCATTATTTCAATTTTCAGAAAATTCTGTTTCTAACTGCATAAATGTAGCTAATTAAGTTCTTAATTTATGGGACCTACATGAAAGGTCAATTCATTGCAACACAGGTTTTTGGAGTACTAAAGAACCAATAGTAACGATATGTGGAAATCCAAGAAAAAAAAATCAAAACCTGGCAATTTACCCATTGTTAGGGTTACATGATGCTTTGGCTGGGTTACAATGTGTTCAGACCATCAACCTGTCTCCTGTGTTACAGTGAATAAGCAGCATTGGCATTTATGCAGAGGACAAAAAAATAAGTAGCACTAGGAGCAAGGGTGATTTCTGCAACAGTAACTAGTTTGTGAAGAGGTGTTGTCCATCTGTTTTTTTGTGATTCTGTAATCTATAGCTAAACAGGTAAATTTGGTTTCCTGTCCAGGAGAGATGAACACCCAGGTTTTCCTTATATCTCTTTTGAAGATATGGACATCTGGGATATAGACATTCACAGTGGATTCTGATGGTTTGAGGAACTTAAGTGTGTTGGTGAAAAATCTATGGGTAATTCACCTATAGAATGGGAGCAGCTGTAAAAAAAAAAAAAAAAAAAAAAAAAAAAAAAAAAGTTGACTTCTGCTTGATGCCAGTAAACTTCTGGTTTGACTAACAGGTTGATCCTGAGCAATACTGAGAAGAGTTTTGCAACATACTTTTTTTAGAAATTATGTTTAATAGAGGCAAAGAGTGTTATGAGTTATCTTCTGTAACAAGTGACATGATTTTTGTATCTATTTTTAGAAATGTACATACAGATTTTACTTGAAGTTATTGCAGAGTATGTTTTCTTTCATTCCTCCTAATAGCAGGGTCTTCAAAATCCATTGAAACATCATCTTCAACTTTTAAATTTGTAGCATCACAGGAAAAGATATATTTAACTATTAGTCACATTGCATGTATTCACAGGAGGAGCTTTAAATGGCAGAACCAGCAGAAAGAACTTCAGACTTAAGAAACATTTGAGTATATGTATTGTATATAAGAGAAGACATTAGTTGGTTCATGCTGACAGTCTCTAGGGACTTGATATGGGATCAGGATGCTGCCACGCTTGTGGTTTTGGAACACTGAAAGTGTGTACCATTCTACAACTGTATTACGTGTTTTGATACTGCTTGAAAAATACTGGGAAAAAAAAAATCAACTGTTCTCTGAATATTCAAAGCATCCCTTTCAAATAAGGTATATTCACATGGGCATCTTTCCCATCCTTTTAGTTTACCATGTTTTAGTATTTCCTTAGATTGGAGTCAATCTGTGAAGCTGTGTTAAATCAGCTTTTTAGAAGTGGCTGATACTCAAAATGCATATGTAGAAATGGCAGCACAGTCCAAGCAGATGATGAACAACATCAATTGATGTATTGCCCTATAACAAAAGAAGGAAGGTGAAGCCAGCTAGTTGGAAAAGGTATTGTTTCATCAGAGTTCAGTAGGTGTTTCCTCATTTTCTCCCCTTAGTCCTCTCTCTTTTTGGAAAAAAATATTTTATTTTCTGAAATGGGAGAAGAGAACTGACAGAGTACTTCACCTTTATCTTTGGCTCTGATTCAGCAGATGAGATAATAACTTACATGTACTGTATCCCACAAGTGTCATGCACAAATAAATGTGTTAGCTCTATTTAGTCACGATATCCTAAATGAGATATGCTAACTTATGCAGCAGTGAATTCAGGACAGGGTTTTACCTGCCCAGTTTTAGCTCTTTCCAAAAGCAGTACGAGTATGTATGAACACCTTAATGAATGCTGGGCTGAAAGGTGCAGCACCTTCTCTAACCAAGAGTACCATTTGCGTCAGCATGGAAATTGGAACCTAACAATACAAATTTTGCTATTTCCTGCTGGCTTTAATAATTCCATTTGCACAAAACCCCATTCAGACTTCTTAACAACATTGTGAATTTCTCCAAAGGGAAACCAGGAATTATGTTGTGCTTATTTGTATAGTAGTTTGGTCGGTTTTTCTTCCTGGACTCTTCTCTCTTATTTGGGAATTGGTCAACAGTATGTTCTCTTCTGAAATTAGATTAAGAAATTAGTTTTCTAAGAGAAAGTAATTTGGCATACTACGAGGTTTGTTTCTGCCAAAGTATAGCTAGATACAGCAGTTGACAGAGTTTCTTTTGAGGTTACTTTGCTACTACAGTTGTTCTAGGAAGCTTGGTTCCTTTTCTTTTTCTTAGCATTTAAACAAGTCCCTCCAGGGGACTGATTATCCCAAAAGCAAAGACTGTTTAAGTCAAGAAACGCTCTTTCTAAAGAACCTTTAGCTCTGCTGTGGCTCTCTTACTTGGGTAGTAGTTCCTCTATGTTAATCTATTGTCCGAGCCAAAAGGAACACAAGCTGCTGCTGGACACAAGGAAGAAAACCCCTTTCTAGTGGAGCTGATGGTCCTCAAAGAGATGAAGTCCTGCTGGAGGGGTGATCCAAGATTTCAGATTGTGCTCCAAAACTATGCATTTGCTTTTTCTTCCTCAGCTGCTGAATTCTGCTGCTTTCAGTCTCATCTGGCAAGGAACAGAGCCACATAAACATTTAAATCAATGGTCATCACCTTCCCCAACCATTATTTTGAGGATGCAACTACATTTAAGGAATAGCCATTGTCTAACAGCAGAGCTGAGCAGTGTTGGCCTGCAGAAGGATGAAGTCTGTCCAGATGGTATGAGATAGCAAGGTTTTCTGTAAGCCAGGGGACAAAGATCTGAGTTTTGGGGAAAGATGAGAAAGAAAGATCAGCATATCTAAGAACTGAGCAGATTCTGCCACTTTGACTGTCACTTCAGACAATGCTGCATCAATTGCCAGTCACGTCATATTGGGATGTATTTCAGATCATAATGATAGAAATCAAATGTTGGGCTATACTGAAATCACCAGCTGAGATTCTTGTTCAATGGGGATTCAGTACAAAGCTCACATTCTGAAAACCAGATTTAAAACACCAGACAGATTCCCTGGCAGATCCTCTGGCTTTGGGAGAGTGAAATATGAGTGGACCTGACTGCTATAATTTTTTCTTTCTGCAGGCTACTCGTTTTTTGCATCACCACTGCAGTGATGACTGCATAAATAAGCCTCATTATTTATTACCATTTATTTCACGGGCCAAAGGGAGAATTTTGCTGAAAAATTTGAAAAAATAGTTTTAAGTGTCCATAGAACAAAGAAAATGTGCATACATGTGTGGTAGAGAAATCATTCACTAAATATTTATGTGTGCATCTCTGAGCAGTTTAAAAGCTGAAGGGATGAGGAAGACAGTCTGTGGTTTGTGGGGATTTTGTTTGGTTTGGGTTTTTTGTTTGGTTTGGGTTTTGTGGAAATACACCTCTTGGCTGTACCTCCACAAGTGTTCTGGAGATCTCTTATTTTGATGTGTCTGTGTTATTTCATATTTGAACACAGAACAGCTATCACACTTCTTTCTGTAGGTCCCTTTAGAATTAAGAGAGGTTTCACAGTTAGAGGCTATGAAGCTTGCTTAAATGAATAAAGCTTGCTTAATGAAAAAAAACCCCAACTGCCTCTGAGGTGGAACTCGATAAAATCTGTAGGACTTCTCTCATTTACTTCTATGTTCTGCGGACTGGAAACATGGTGAAGATACACAATGCAGTGAGGAAAAGCCTCGGAGGAGTCCTGTGGTCTTTATGGCATATCCTACCGTGATAGCAATGAAAGACAAAGGCTTCTTATTTGCATGCACTAATTTGCGAGCAAAATAGAAGACCTACAGCTATCGAACATATTTAAGGACAATCAACCCAGAAATCTGTTAGGGGGTGGGGGGG